>NW_020954604.1:932477-1033214 GCF_900497805.2 Vombatus ursinus | reverse complement strand
AGAAAGAAAGAAAGAAAGAAAGAAAGAAAGAAAGAAAGAAAGAAAGAAAGAAAGAAAGAAAGAAAGAAAGAAAGAAAGAAAGGAAGGAAGGAAGGAAGGAAGGAAGAAAAAAAGAAAGGAAGAAAAAGGAAGGAAGAAAGGAAGAGGAAGGAAGGAAGAAAGGAAGAAGAAAAAATCAAACTGGGAGGGGAAGATTCTCAGGCTTGCTGGACAAAAGACAAACAATTACTATTTACATTCACTCTGAGCCAGGAGGGGCGGTGGGCAGTTACTTAGGGTGTCATTGTTGTTCATACTTCATTCTGGAAGAGAACCAATGACATCAGAAGGGTAATGTCTAAACTTGTGCGTGAATTGGATTTAAGTGAGGCTGAGCCTCACTCTCTCCTCCAGTCATTAAAGTCCGGTGGCAAGACAAAAGTCAAGATCACTGGCAATGGCCCAGGATGCAGTGGATGACCTTGGTCTTTCTCAATCAAGGTCTTTCCCAGGCCTCAGTTCATCTGTGGCAACCCATTCAATGACTAAAGACTAGGTAAGAAATGAGACAAAAGATGACTTAATTTACCATCACAAAAATAATCAATCTGGGAAGAGAAGACCAATAGAAAACAATTGCTATTTATACCCATTCTAAGTCTTCAAAACCTAAACAATGAGCCATTGAGGCTTTGGCTGGGGGCTATTATTTGTATATTACAGAGAGAGGAATATACAATCAGGGCACATTTTATTGTGACTTTTTATAAATCTACTTATTTTGAATGACAGATTAACAAAGATTTGGCTCTGCTGCTACAGCTGCTCCTCTAAATTGAAATAAAATATTATTTTAAGGGACAAAATTGTATTCATCCTTTCACAAAGCACAATTTTCAAACCTTGCCTTAGGTATATAAATGTTTTGGCCCAGCTCTGCTTTCTTGGATCGTTCCTTGTACTGTGTATTGGTCTTGTCTCCTCAGCTAGTTTGTAAAGGCCTTGAAAGCATAGACGGTTTTCTCATTCCCCTTTAGCAATCAGTGCTGAGACCAGAGGAAGCATCCTCAAAATTTACTCAGTGTTCAATTGACCCAGAGCCTGTTGTCAAGAAAAGCTGCTGTTTTCTAATAGAACGTTTACGTGATCAATTTCATTAGATATTTGACTCTTTCTAGACATCAGATAAGCTCTCCACATTTTATTTTTAACCTATAAAATGAATGTTTTATCTTTGGAAGTGCAGTGAGGAACTATGTGATAAGATCTATCAATTTTTGAATTCTTTAGATGGAAGATTTTTATGAAATAGTTATCGAAATTTTTAACATAAGTTGTTTGGTTGTTTCAGCCATGTCCTTTGATTAACTAAAACCTTTATAAAAACTGAATTTTAACCATTGGGGCTTTTATTTTTAATGAACAAAAATGCAAATTGTGAAGATTAAAAAAAAACACCCATCTTTAATTGTCTAAAAAACCAGTAAAGGAAAAATAACTTCATATGTTCATATACTCAGGCAAGCTAAATGCCTTATGCCTCAGTTTCCTTCAGTTTAAGTTATTCCTTATAAAATAAGAGGATTGAACTAGATAGCATCTGAGGTCCCTTCCAGCTCTCTATAGTGTATTGAATCTCATGATGCCTGAGCCTTGGTTATTTTTTGTAAAAGGGACATTAAAATAACTTCTACCTATACGAAGTTAGAGGGCTTTATCAGGTGATGTCTTGAGATCCCCTTTAGCTCTGAGATATGTAAATATATGCCATTTGTATATTACCCACAATAGTTGTTAGAAAATTTCCTCTTTTTGGGGGGGGTGTCTCTAAGTGAGATTTTGTTTGCCAAGCTTTAACTTTGAGTGAGTTTTGAAACCAAGTTATCAATTCTTGGCAATACCATGGGAAATTCTGACAGCCCTAGCAGTGGTGGTAGGTCCCAAGTACTAATCTTGCAACTGAATTGAAGGCATGAAGAACCAAACCAAACCAAAATAAAACAAATAAACAAAAAAAAAACCTAGTACCATCCTTAAAAATCTAGACCATTAAGCACTGTAAAATTGGCATCTTCCTTTGCAAAAGTTGGAGTTGGTGTTTTAATTTGTAAAGATGATAATTGATAACTAATTATTAGAAGCTTCCTGTGGTTATATAATATATAAATCCACCAAAAAGCATTTATTAAGTGTCTATTATGTGTCAAGCACGGTGCTTAGACACCAGAAATAAAAAGATAACAAATTTGACAGTCCCTACTTTCAATTCACACCATGATATACAATAGCTGATAATTTACGTGGCCCTTTGTATACAGTATCTCATTTGATTCTCAGAACAATTCTGTAAAATAGCCAATGCAAGGAAAATAATATTATAGATTTAGAGCTAGGAAGGATCTTTGAGGTCATCTAATTTAACAGGCAAAGAAATCTAAGCACATAGTAATTAAATGACTTGCCTAAGATCACACAGCTAGGAAGTATCAGAAACAAAATTGAACTTAGGTTTATTGACTTCCTATCCCTGGCCTTTTCCTTTTGAAGACAGAAGGTGGACTACTCTTTGAAATCTATGAGTATCCTTCTTGACTTCTCTGTTGGCTTAATCACCTCTTCTCTCTGATACTCCCTTCTCTCTAGGCTTTTGTGATACTGCTCTCTCCTGGTTCTCCTCCTACCTGTCTGAACACCACTTCTTGATTTTCTCTGCTGAGTCTTCATCTAGGTCATGCCCACAAACTATGGTTGTCCCCCAAAGACTGTCCTCAGCCCTCTTCTATTCTTGTTTTATATTATTTTAGCTTGGTGATTTCATCAATTCCTATAGGTTCAATTTTCATATCAATTTAGATGATTCTCAAATCTATTCGCCCAACCCTGACTTCTCCCCTGAACTCCACCCTTACATGTCTGTCTACCTATTAGATATCTTGAACTAGATACTCTTAGACACCTTAAACTAGATGCTCTTAGACACCTTAAACTCAATATGTCTAAAACCGAAATGATGATCTCCCCTCTTCCACAAACCCTTCCCTCTTCCTAATTAACTTATTACTGTTGAGGGTACCACCATTGTTCTGGTCATCTAGGCTTATAACTTTAATGTTCCTTGACTCTTCACTCCCCCCCAACTACATCCAGTCAGTTGCCAAGTCCTGTTATTTTTATCTTCTCAACATCGTTTAAATACTCCTTCACTTTTGCTCAGACATAGCCACCACCCTGGTACAGGCCCTCATCACCTAGCATCTGAACTATTGAAATAGCCTGCTATTTGGACTCCTTGGGACTTCCTGCCTCAAGTTCCCTCAACTGTCAAAATGATCTTCCTAAAATAAAGATCTGACAAAGTCCTCCCCTAGTGAGTAAACTCCCAGTGGCTCCCTATTACCCTCAGAATTAAGTGAAAACTCCCTGTTTGGATTTTAAAGCTCTCATAAACTGTTCTCTTCCTACATTTCCAGTCTTTTTATGCTTTGCTCCTCTTCACATATGTCATCCAATGACACTGGCCTCTTTTCTATTTCATGCACAAGTATTCCATTTCCTGACTGGGCATTTTCACTGGCTGTCTCCCTTGCCTGTAATTCTCTCCATCCTCATCTCCACCTCTTGGATTCCCTGACTTCCTTCAAGTGTCAGCTAACAGTCCCACCTTCTATAAGAAATCTTTATAGATCCCCCTTAATGATAACACTTGCTCTCTGCTTATTATCTCCAATTTATCCTGTATCTATCTTGTTCATACATAGTTTGCATATTGTCTCACCCATTAGACTGTGAGCTCCTTGACAGCAGGGATTGGTTTTGTTTGTTTGTTTGTTTGTTTGTTTGGTTTGGTTTTTCTTTGTATCTCCAGTGCTTAGCCCAGTGTCCGCAACATAGTAGGTCCTTAATAAATACTTGTTGACAAGACTTGTTGTTGACATGAGGAAAATACGAAGAAGATAAAAGTACAACTACAAACAATAAAGTTCATTTATAGTGTGCCCTGGAGGATCTTATCTAATTATAGAGACAAGAGTTTGAGAATTATGATGCACTGCTGTTTAGCTGTTTTTCAGTAATGTTCAACTCTCTGTGATCCTTTTTGGAGTTTTCTTGGCAAAGACATTGGAGTGGTTTGCTATTTCCTTCTCCAGCTCATTTTATAGATGAGGAAACTGAGGCAAACAGGGTTAAATGACTTGTCCAGGGTCACACAGCTAGTAAGTGTCCGAGGCCATACACTAATATGACATTAGTTGTAGCCTAGCAATTAATTGTGTATCATCATTTATTATTGGCTAGCTTTTGTTGTTTCTTCATGTTAGTTTTATCTCTTCAACTACAGTGTCAATTCAAAGAAGGTTGAAGTCTCGTCATATTTCTCCAGTACCCCTTACAACATCTAGCACACTACTGAGCAGATGGTAAGAATTCAGTAAATAATTGTTCAATGTTAGTCTCCTTGCTTCCAGTCTTCCCTCTTTCAAATTGATCCTTCTCTTAGCCACCAAAGTGATATACTTAAAGAACAGATCTCACCATACGATCTCCCTATTCAAGTGGTTTCCTCTTGCCTGTAGGATCAAAATTAAAAAAAAAAACCACACCAAAACCAAAACAAAACCAGAAAACCCCCAGAACCTCTTCTGTTTGGCATTAAAGCCATTAACAGCCTGGCTTGAGCCTATGTTTCCACATTACTTCCCATTCATTCTCACTCTACAGTGTAGACAAGATGGCTTTCTTCCTGTCCCTCACATGTCATGTTCCAACTTGGATCCCCTTTCTAATGTCCCAGTTAGGTGATTGCCCAACATTTGTCTAAAGAATCCCAGGAATGGCAAACTTACCACCAACTGAGGTAGCCCATTCCATTTTGGGACAGTTCTCATTACCAGCAAGATTTTTTTCTTAGATTGAGTCAAAGTCTGCTCCCCTGTAACTTCCATTCATTGGGCTTAGTTTTTCTGATTGTCATCAAGCAGAATGAGCTTCATTCCTCTTTAAATATTTGAACATGGCTAACGTGTCCCTCTTAAGTTTTCTCTTCTCTAGACTATGCATACCCAGGGATAGGCCCTATAAACAGACACTGTGGTTGCAAACCACATTCATTATATGCATTTCCACTGTTAAAAGAACTGAAAAGGAGGTATGGATATCTTCCAATGTATGCAGATCATACCACAGTCTCTTGCATATGAAGAGCAACAATAGAGAGATACTCAAAGGCAGCAATTTATTTATGGAGTTTGGCACTATTGTCTATAATGTTTGGCACTATTATCTATAGTGTTGAAAGGTATTATTCATTAGTATTTCTGTCAGAACCACAATAAATAAATGCTGTTAACCAATCTGAAGTTTGTATGTGTGTTGAGTGTGTGTGTGTGTGTGTGTGTGTGTATTTGGTTTTATATACCAAAATTTAATTTGGGTTAATATATGTCTAAACTGAAAAGCATTACATTAAGATAATGATATGCAGCATAGTATAGCAGATATAGCACTAGATTTGGAATCAGGAAAACCGGATTCAAGTTCTGCCTTAGATATTTACTAGCTGTGTGACTCTGGGCAAGTCAACCTCTGTGTTTCAGTTTCCTCCTCTATAAAAGAGGGGGTTTGACTAGATGGCATGTAAGTTTTCTTCCAAGGCTAAGTCTATGATCTTATGATAAGGAATAGTGGGAGCCAGGAGTCCTAGGTTCTACTCCTCATTTTGTAACTGATTTACCATGTGACCTTGACCAAATCACTCCACTTTTCTGGGCTTCAATTTTCTTACTTGTAATTATGAAGAGTTTCTGCTAAGAGATCTCTAAGATCTCTTCTGGTTCTAACATTCTATGGTTCTAAACATTGAAAGCTTAAAATTAGACTATGACTTTTAAAACAGCTTGTACTTTGATACAAATATAGTTATTTCTTAGGTGTGATTACTTCCTCCCATGGGAGGGATGGCAGCCTAGCCATGCATTTTAATCCTATGCAACTCTTGACTATATTCTCATGTGAGTCATTGACAGTGAGCTCTTCCTCTGTATCTCTTGGTAAGGTGTTGGTACCAGAGGAGCACATAGGCTCTTTGGTTATCCCTCACTTTGACTACATGAGGGTAATCCACAGAGTGAGTCAATCAGAGGAGAGAGAGAGCTAGTTTGGTTTTAGAAATTGCAAAACTTTTTTTAATGAACCCAGATTCTCCCTGAAACATAGGCCCATATTTTTAACATCAACATTTTCCTGGAAATGAAGCATTGCTTTATCATTTGTAAAAATCTGTCTCTTCCCTTCTCAAATCTCCATCAGTCATACCCAGGATGTGTGTGTCGACCTTGAATATTTGGCATGGGTAGGCTACAACATACTGACATGAAGAATTGAGCAGGAGATGTGTCATAGAGAATGTAATCAGAGAGATGTATAACTAGAAAAGAAAGTGGGCAGGTCTACACCTCTCCATTGCCTTTCAGGATAACTTCAACTTTATTTTTTTAGAGACTGTGTATTCTATGACTTGCAGCAATGCTTCATCACTGGGAAAAAGTTGATTTTAAAAATATGGGTTCATTAAAAGAGTTTTGCAATTTCTAAAAGCAATCAAGCTCTCACTCCTTTTCCTATTCATTTCTAGGCACAGCTCATTGCCCATACATGATGTTTGCTCAAGATACATAAATATAATTATATCTATATCTATCTATTTATCTATTTATCTAACTATATATCTATAAAAGATGGACTAACTCTATGGGTTATCCACCCAACTTCTTATCATAACATGAACAATAGGAGTTCTTCAATTGTTTTCTATTTTATGAATAGATAAGCTAAATTAAACTTTTGAGTGCTTGGGAATCTCATCTAGAAAGTTCTGTAACCTTCAAACATTTCATGCAATAAGCAGTCATTTGCAAATAGGAGCACATGGAAAATGTCTCATTTATGGAAAATCCCATTTCCATTTCAACTGTTTGTTAGATATCTTTCATCACAGCGGCAAACACATTTGTCAACCACACAGCTCTCTATTTTATTCCTTGCTAGACATCAATAACCAGAGGGTCATCAAACAAATTTATTTTGTTGTTAAATCTTGCAAGAATTTTGTATGATTTATACATGTACAGAAAAGATATCTTGTTGGAAGAAGACCTTTAAAGATATATTTTCTTCTACCAAATCAGATGCTTCTTTATAGCAACAAACAATAACGCAGTGGAATCTTGTATTAGCTGCCCTTCCTGGTTAATTTTGTGTCAGCAAAGAAGTGATCTTCCATAGAATTGTCACTTGTAGGAATCTGACTCTTCTCTCCTCAAACCTCCATCATTCATACCCAGATTGTGTGTGTAGATTAGTTTCATAAAAGATTTCTAACAATTAGAGCTACCTCAAGACACACCTGGTAGAATGAAAGGGATGTACCTTCTACTGATTCACTAAGGGATTCACCAACAGATTCTTTCATGGTTCCAGAGTGGTTTCAGGTATGGCAGAGTTATGGCCTTTAATGAGAGGATTGTATTCCATTTCTCATAGTCTTTGATTCTTTTTCCCTCTGCTCTGGACCACTGGGGAAAATTTACTTAAAGCTTAGGTTTGGGTTCATATCTAGGTTCTTCCCCAAAAAAGGTGTAGAAAGGTACTTAATACATGATGGTAATCAGATATGGGACAGGTATTTATTTCCTACACACAAAAGAAATGTTTAATATGAAAGACTCTCACAAACTCTAACTGACAAAACAATTTAAATAAGCTAAAAAGTAACAAAATAACTATTGTTATACTCTGCCAAAAGTTTAAACCCCCAAACTATCAAATCATAAAGCATTTTCTAGGACTATTAAACAGGTATTTTCCATTTAATATCTGTTCTGCACTATCTCCTTCACAGTTGATATCCTTTGACAACCAAGGTGTTGGTCATCTTCTCCATCGGTGCTGGAATAAAAGCTGAGATACTTTTTGGAGTTCAGCTCTCACCACCTGGGGGCCCAGAATCTCAGGATGACTTGAACTTACAAGTGAGCCTTCAAGCTTGGACACAATCATATAGAGACCAATGTTTAGTCACCTAAACATAAAATGGAAGAAACAGTCAGAAGCCCAGGTTTAAGTTCTCTTCCCTCCCCTCCAGCAGTCACATGGGATCAGTTAACATGCTGCTAAGGTAGAGAAGGGCCGCTCTTCTCCAACCCCTCACTAGAAGTCTTGAAATTACATGATGCTATCTGGAGGGTCAAAGAAAGAGAGAAAGAGGGAGAGAGTTAATCCTTTTTCTAAGGTCCACTGAATTATCAGCTCTTGCTACATGGCTGAAAAGGAGATTGGTTCATCATTCCTACAGAACTTCAGTCCTTCATTGATGAGTCACCATGGCTGGCTGGAAGCAGCTAGGGGCTTCTTGATCATACTTAAAGTGCTCATATGTTAAGTTAGCACACATAATAAGCTGGAAGTAGGCAAGACAACCTCTACACATACCCCGTTATTAATTTTTTTTAAAAGATAGATCAGCAATTGTTTATATTTTATCAATCACCCTTTTCCCTTATGACATCTGTAATTTTTGTCAATATTTGTTGCTTTCCCTTCTTTCATATATCGTGAAAATTGATCCTGATTGACTTCAGAATTGTTTTGCTTCCAGGATAGACCTCTTTTATAGATAGTTGATCTAATCCAGCTGCTTTTTTTATCTTTGTTTTCTTTGATGGCATTTCTATTTCCTCATGTGGTACTTTAAGGACTGTGATATTACTATCAGCTATCATGGCTCCATTGTAACTGAGGGAGGAAAGACTGTGTTACAGAAATCTTTAGAATTTTTTTACATTTTCATCTGTTTATTATCATCCTCTTTCTAATTTCATACTTAAGTGACCTTGGGATGATTTTGCTTAGTTGGATCTGTTAGTAAGAATACTTGAAATTCTCGTCACATTTCTGATTGTTTTGTGAAATGACAGCTTTCACCATCCTCATTTGTGAGATTTTTTACAGAGAATTAAAGTCTCAGTTGGTGTTGCCTTTGACTGTAATATCTTTTCTTGATAATGATAGATATAGATGAAAGAAAGACAGAGATAGAGGTAGATAGATTTTAAAAAGCAGGAAAGATAGCCACTCTCCTTAAGGACCTCACATTCTAATGAGAGAAGATGATACGTGTACAACTGCATGGTTTGGAGCAAGTGGCTGGCATGTGAGGTGACTGCCATGTCTGACGTAAGATAAGTTGAAAGGTCACCTATCAAAGCCCAGGGTAGTTCCAGGAGCAAAGTCCGAAGTTTCTATGGGAAACAGGTGGGGATTGTGACGTGAATTGCAGGTGGCAAAGAGACAAAATATCTGCTGGCTGAAGTGGTTTCCAGGATCCTTTGGTCTTCTGGTGGCAATTGATTTACATGGGTTAACATTACTTGAGAAATGGTGATAGTCTGTGTTGACATCTGTTCTTTTTCCCATTTCTTATTTGGTGGTAGTGGGCAGGTCATCAATGGGTTACTTAAAAAGGAAAAGTTGAAGGGGCAGCTAGGTGGCACAGTACATAAAGCTCCGGCCTTGAGTCAGGAGGACCTGAGTCCAAATCTGGCCTCAGACACTTGAAATGTACTAGATGTGTGACCCTGGGCAAGTCGCTTACCCTGATTGCCTCACCAAAAAAAAAAAGGAAAAGTTGTAATTGATTAATAACCCTTCTTGATCCTCCTTAATATTAGTGACTTCTCCTTGAGGTTATCTCCAATTTATTCCGTGTATATCTTGTTTGTACATAGTTGTTTGCATATTGTCTTCCCCTCCTCCAATTATATTGTGAGTTTTTTGAGATCAAGAAATGTTTTATACTTTCTTTTATTCCCAGACCTTATCACAGTACATGACATGTAGTAGGCACTTAATAAATTGATCCTGCTGACTTCTTTATTTCCCATTCCAAGGAAGACCTGTGAGCTGTTGTACATTTACTTTAATTTTATGGGTTACTGTGATCAGATTCATAAACTAATAGGTAACTTACCTGGGTGAAGCTCTCTGAACTTTCTGCTTCTCAGAAAGCAGGCAAACTCCATTGCTAGAACTGTACTTGAAGCCTTTCCAACATGGTAGAATGTGCCAGAACCTATACTCCACTGGTTCAGCCCTTGAATACCCAGGATTCCCTCCACAGCACTATAAGGAGTTAGAGTAGGCCTTTGTGGAGGATAAAAATAAAGATGGTTGATTAAAGAAGAAATTGTCAATTTTTACTTTGTTGATACACCATAGAAGAGTAATCAGGGAGGGAACTGTGGTGAGTTCATCTTTGAATCCATGTGGATAAACAATCCAGAATGCCTTGCAAATGGCTCAGCATGACCATCCACTGTGTTATCATTCTGTTATATTCTTATTCAGCAGTGGCCTCCTCACAAAGCCAGAGAACACAAAAGGAATTCAATCTGGATCATAAAATGCTTTTTTCTCATTGAACTATTTCATATATACTCTGTAAAAGAGAGCCATCAAGATGTGGAAACATGCATTTGCACACCTACATGGTTTTTGAACTACAAACAGGGACGTAGATATATGTGTGAGGTCTTTCAACCCACTGGTATCCTGTTCTATTCAATTTACTTTTGTAATAGTGGTTTCTTTAGTTGCATTCTTCAAAGCTTAACAATTCTTTTGCTCTAGCTGTAGGTATGCTTGACCTTAGTTTTAAAATGGGAGAAACAAGGTTAACTATTTCAATTTACTTTGATTTTACCCTCTTTTTTCTGCCCCAACAATGTGAATGCAGAGGAGAAACACCAAGGACAGTCTCTCTTTCCTTTCTCCCCAATGTCAGAACTGTCATTGGGTTAAGTTTCCAACGGGAATCAACACAGATCAGAAGAAATCCCACATGGAGGAATTCTGATTCAGTCAAATCAGTAGTACCTTGGGTTATTTTCTCCACACATCGGGTGGGAAAAAAAAAGGGAAAAAAAGCATGACACCATAATATTAGGGCTGATCTCTACAGGTTTGGAAAGTTAAATCATGCTTCTGCCTTCCTTTGGCGGAGCTAATTAAAAGTTTAAAAAATCTTATTGATGATTGAATAGTATTGAACAGATCACATGTCAGACCTTGAAATGAATATCTCTTTCAAAAACCATCATCCCCAAACACGTTCCTCTTGTGTACCCTGAACAAAAATAGAATCCTACTTCAAATACAGGACCCATATGCTTTCAACATGAAAGAATTAAAATATTTTGTTACCTGTGTGTTTCATTATTTCATTTGCATTAAGACAAATTGGGATGGAAAGAGTTTGTTCTTTTGAATTGGTTTACTGCATGACTGTTCCAACTTGCAAGCAAATATGACACTGACCCCTACAGTATCTTTAATCTTCTTCATTGAAGACTAAGAGGAGGGGTTTGAAAAGATCAAAAGCACAAGGAGGCATTAGAGCAACAAAAGATAAAATACTCAAGGAGATCTGAACTAGTTGTAAAGTGGCAACATTTTTGACAATAGTGACATGGTAATTACCATCAAAACTACTTTCTTATTGAGATCTTTTCTTTTGGCTGAGGAGACCTGGTCTACGTGACTGACTTAGGGGCAGAAGAAAAGTAATCATTGGTGTTGTAAATTGTTTTCTGGACTAGATGCTTGGTAAAATGAGGGCATATGATCAAGAAAAGGATGCTCTAAACAGATATCACTACATTTACTTCTGAAAATCTTAATTCTGGTGTTAGTCTTGTGTGGTGGGGTCCCATTCTTTTTTTTTTTTTAATAGTTTTATCATTTCCTTTTCCTTTTTATTGTTCCACTCTTTACATTCCTACCCACATTGAACTCTCCTTTGTAAAAACAACAATAAACTATTTAAGTAAAGCCAATCACCATTATTGTTTGTCCTTTGTTTTCAGAGAGGACCAATGACATCACTGGTGATGTCTTGACTTGTGCCTGAGTTGGATTTAAGTGAGGCAGAGGTGTACAAAGTCATAAGCCTCACTCTCTCTTCCAGAGTCATTGAAATCCAGTGGCAAGAGAAAAGTCAGGACTGGCAATGGCCCAGGATGCAATAAATGACCTTGGCATCTTTGACAAATTCTAAATGCTCCACAGCGCCTACTTCAGCCACCTTCATGGCTTGTCCTTCCATTCCACCAAGGGAAGCCTTCACATGCTTGGGATAGAAATCTCTCTAACTCACCAACAGGTTTGAGGCCTGTTGATTACCCTGACCTTGGTTTAGCCTGTCTGCCAATATGGTTTTACTGGGTTGTGGCAGTTGCACATACTACAGCTTCTTGGATCCAGAGGTTAGAGTTGGGTGGCAGGTGGACACATGAGCAGCCCCGAAAAGGGCTCAGCAATCTCTCACACCAGAGATGTTAGTCCTCTCTGAACAGCCCATACACCCTAAGAGTATATACTAAATCCCATACTAGTAGTCTTCATCTCTTTCTAAGAGAAGAAAGGTATATTTCCTGATCAATTATCCATCATTGAGATTGTTCATTACAATTCATATGAGTTTGACTGCTTTTTAGTATTGCATCTTACATTACTGTAGTGATTATGTTTGTTTGGTTTTGTTTTCTTTACTCTGAATCACTTCATAGAAGTCTTTTCATGTTTCACTGAATCCTTATATTTGTTGTTTCTTACAGAGGCACATTCTTCCATTACATCTGTGTACCGCAATTTGTTTAGTTATTCCAATTTTTTTTATACCCATGATGTTTCCAGATTTTGTTTTGCTATCACAAAGTGTACTTCCATAAATATTTTGTTATATTTAGGACACTTCTGTCATTGACCTTGAGTCATGGAGTGGAGAGGAACTCCTGAGAATAAGGTACAAGAAAGACAAGTCTGAAAAAGACAGAAACTACCTGTAGAAATTACTTGGTGCCCCCAAAAGAGCTAGCTCTGATGACTTTTCGTAGTGCAAACAGATAGACTAAGGGTATAGGATATAAAAAATTTTTCTTTGTAACCCAGGATTTCCCAGAGAAGGAGCTGGAGCTGCTCTCTAAGTTTATGAATTTCTTTTCATTAAATAGTCTCAATTGTGATGAAGATGTAGGCTTCAAGGAGAGATGAGAGTACAACAATTCACTTACTTTCCTATAGCATTTTAAGTTTACAACATTCTTTCCTTACAAGAACCTTGCCAGGTAGATAATGTTAGTATTATTATTAATATCCCTACTATGTAGATCAATCAAAAGGCCTTTATTTTAGCATTATGCTGTTAAGGATACAATGACAAAAATTAAATAATTTTTTTCCTCATGAAGCTTACATTTTATTGTGTGTGTTTGGGAAATAACATGTAGATCGATAGATATAGAGATACAAATATATGCATGAAAAATTAATACAAGATTTTGGGGGGGGATGAGGAAGTGGTCCTTGTGCTAAGCTTTAAAGGAAGCAAAGGATTCTAAAAAGCAGAGGTGAGGAGGGATTTATTCAAGTGCTGGATATACATATGTGGAAGTCATTTGCATTGAGATGATAATTAAATCCATGGGACCTGATGAGGTCACCAATTAAGAGAATGTAGAGAAAGAAAAGTCCCAGAGCATAGTCACATGAAGAGAGATTACTGGAAACCTCATATGGTTCAGTGACTTTATTGAATTCCAGCTCACTAAAGTTGCTATCAAATCAAATCCCTCTTTTTTCTACTTGCAGGAGGCAAGTTTATTCATTAGGTACAAGTTATCAGACAGTTCGGTGATAGGCACACAATTATACACATGTCATTCCCCCCTTCCCAACAGCTTCCTTTTAAAGGGAACCAGTCATCAAACACTGAAATTTATGTGTGCATATGTGTGTGTGTGTTTGTATATATATATATATATGTATATATATATACACACGTATATATATGTATATATATATATACACACACACACACACACACACAAACATATATATATATACACAATATAGATTTTATTTTCAGTTCTTCCACTCAGTAACTGAGTAACAACCCTGGCTAAATTACTTATCTTCTCTGTGTAATTTTCTTTGTTTTAGCAAGTAGTATGAATTTGAATGAAATTATATCTGCTACAATAAAATCATTTGAATTCTTTGGAGTGAAGAGCTAGATAGAAACAAGGTATTTGAACCCGAAAGGGAAAAGAGCAGACTACTGCTTGTTACTTATTATTACAATAATAATTATTATTACACTCAATATATAGCACTTTAAAGATGACAAACCAATTTCTATACATTATCTCACAACAACATTTTGAAGTAAGAACTATGGGCATTGTTATTCCCATTTTAGAGATGATGAAATTGAAGACCAGAGTTAATTGCCTTGCCCAGAGTTGTAGAGTTTATAAGTTTTTGGAGTGTTGATTCAAACACAGTTCTTCCTGAAGTTCAGCACTGTATCTATCATGTCAATAAGGCTGAAATGGACCTTAGAAATGATTTACTCCATGACATTATTTTACACAAGAGGAAATTCAAGCCCAGAAAGCTGCATTGATTTAATCCTAGTCATACAGAGAGTTAATGTCAAGATCAAGAATTAGTCTTTTAATTTCAAACCCTAGCTCTCTTTCTCTGTACTCCCATATACCTCAACACGCCTCATACAGGCTCCCCTTAAAACAGTTTTTTCCTTGCTTTTAAAGTGTTTCATTGGAATCCAGAAGCAAGCCAGCGGCTTCATGGATTTTTTTTTCATTCTTTTTGGTTTGAATTATTAGCTCTAATTTTGTATGGGTTAAAATGTTATAGATGGGGGCTACTGGAAGATAGCAACATTCATGGGCTTTAGACCCTGTGTTGCAATAAAGCAGTGCAAGAAGAGTAGGGGGTATGAAGGAGGTGATGATAAATGTAATTCATTACAGCTCCAATTTCTATCAGCTCTAATGGCCCAAAACGAACTACCAAAGTTCCAGAAAACAGTCTTTGATGCATACGTGACACAATTGGCTGGAGGCAAAAGATCTATGTTTAAATCCAGTTTGTGCCAGTTACTTACCAAGTGACCCTGGATAAGTCACTTTCTTTTCTTGATCTTATTTTCCTCATCCTAAAAAAAAAATGAGGTGGGTTAGGTGATCTCTGCAGGGTATTAGACCTTTTGGGTCTAATAATTATATAATTAGTATTTATATAGCATCATAAGATTTGCAAAACACTTGACCAAGATGATCTCATTTGAGCCTCACAGTAACTCTGTGAAGCAATTACTTTAGACATTCCACTTTCAGATGGGGAAACTGAGACTCAGAGGTGAAATGAGTCACATAGTTAAAAATAATCTGAAGTGGGATTTGAAACAAGGTCTTCCTGAATCCAAATCCTGCACTGCTTCATGTTACCTCTTGAACACTCTATCATTCTATGATAAATGAAGATGCCTTCCCCAAAGAAAGATAGTGTTTCTTGGCAGCTGTCAGTTCCCAATTCCTTTGCAACAAAAAGCTGTCCGACCATAATAGATCAAATCCACACAATACATTATTGTTTTACAATCATATTAAAAATGTGTCATTTGAGTAGCAATAATAATTTCCCCTTCTGATCGCTTGTTTGTCAGCTTTTTGAGGGAAGAGAACATTTCTTATACTCTCCTTATTTCCTCCACTACTGGTACCATAAGTAAGGTAAGAGTAGCAATATTAAGAGTCAAACATGAGAAGTTAGCCAATTCTATGAATCAAAAGACCATCGTTTATTGAGTCTTTGAAAAAATAATGTCTACAAATGTCCTCTCTAAGGCTAACTACCATCTCATCTATAGGTATCTTGTATTTACCTATTTTCATACATGTGGTCTCTGTCATCAGAATGTAAGCTCCCTTAGGGCAAGGACTATTTTTTGCTTTTTCTTTATATTCCTAGTCCTTCATACACAGTAAGGTTTTAAAAATTATTTATTTATTTAATATTTAATTTATGGAATAAAAAAGCATTTCCATAACACAGAATAAGAAAAACAAGACTATTGCACAAGAAAGTGCAAACCCATTATGTACAGCTTGGTGTTCCTTTTAAATGTATAGTTCATTGATTTATGCATCTTAAAGGTAATTTTTCTTGAAGAACAATAAAATGTAAGTTCTTTGAGGTTAGGGGATGTTTTGTGTTTTCTCAGGGCTTAGCACAGTGCTTGGCAAATATCACACACTTAATAAATACTTGTTGAATTAAATTGGAATTATGGCACATCGAAGTTTATTTTCTAGGATGCAGTCTCTAGAGTTGCCACAGGGTATCGACTACCCTTTATTCTAAGACAGAATCATAGCCTCTAAATATTGTTAGCAAGGCTGGTTTTGCTATCCTAATTTATGACAATACAAGGCACAGCCTTAATGATGAGTGAAATTATACATAAATATTATATATATCATAATCACAATTTTATGTATATGTATACATACATATATAGACACAGACAAATATATATACTATTCATATATGTATATATACACAGACACACACATGGATACCATATATGATAGCCTTAGCCCAAAACCTTAGATTTAGGGCTTTCTGTGAAACAGGAATGGAAAATCATGGGATGAGTCTTGGAGAATAATGCTAGATCACATTTACCTACCACAGTTCAGTTATCTATCAAGTGCTTTCTCAAACAATATCTCATTTGATCTCCAAAATGAGCCTTGTGAGGGTGTTGCTATATAAATGTCACTTTTTACCATTTCACAAATAAAGAAATAAAGGCCGAGAGAGCTTCAATGACTTGGACAAGAGCACCCTAGTAACCTTGGTCTTCTGATCCCACATATAATGAACCATTATCTTCCCACTGAACCATCCCGTAGGTCTTTGATCTGCAAACTCTGAATCTGACCTAGAGGAAACAGAATTAAGCATATAGGACATACAACATCCAGCAAACTGTTTAAAATACTCCCAATTCAGGGCATGCACAATCCCATTAGAACTGGTCAATAAACTGATGTCAGGGGCTTGCCTCTGGCCTGTATTCTGTGCCATTCACAGCATTTTCACAGTAACAAGAATTTGAAAAAATATAAAGGAATATGAAAGATGGTGGAAGATAGACCAAGTCATATCAACTGCATCTCTGTTTGTCAGGGCCACATTTTTTTTCACATCACACACCAACAATTTACATTTAGGCAAATCTTATTTTCTGTAAATATAAATGTGGGAAGAGATATAGGTTGTCCTTGGACTCAGAAGGGCCAGGGTTCAGTTACCACCTGTGGCACATATTGGCTATGAGACTGTGGACTGGTCATTTACTGAAACCTCTCAATGCTCCAGGAAACCACCTAAGACTAAAATTACAAGAATTGTCTCATTGCACTGGGAATTCCCTACATTGTTGTTGTTGTTGTTGTTCAGTTGTTTCAGTCATGTCTGACCCATTTGAGGTTTTCTGGGTAAAGATACTGGAGAGTCATTTCCTTCTCCAGCTCATTTTACAAATGAGGCAAACAGAGTTAGGTGACTTTACCAGGGTCACACAGCTAGTAAGTGTCTGAGGCCAGATTTGAACTCAGGAATATGAGTCTTCCTGACTACAGGCCTGGTATTCTATCCACAGTGCCACATAGCTTCCCATTCCTAACATTAATGCTTGACAAAATGAATGAATGAATATATTAATGAATGAATGAAGCAAAAGACAGATGTTCCCAACATTCTATTAACCATATCTTCTTGTCCCATTTCCTTCTAATAATGCCATTAAAGAGGCAAGTAGCAATGCTCCTAATAGAATAATAGCAGGGTATAGTGGAAAGAAATGCTTATTCTGCAGTCAGAAGATTTGGGTTTAGCTTCTGGCTTTGTTTCTTTCTATCTGCATGATACTGGGCAAGTCAACTTACTTTTCTGCATCTCAATCTTTTCATCTGTAAAATGAGGTTCTCTAAGGTCCCTTCCAGCACTAAATCTATGATTCTGATATAAACATGATAATTTAGCAATGTTATGTTCTGAGAGCTGTTAAATTTCTTCTTTTTGAATATCTTTGTAAGTACCATCTTGAGCTCTTATAGAGCTCATGTAGAAGAGAGTCTGGTTTGAATGTGAACATGATGCTAGAGGCCAGGGAAAGATTATGTCATTAGACCCCAAAGCTTTGCAAAGTGGTCAAATTGCAGCATAGCACTCGTACACCAAAGTGAAACCACAAACCCCAAACATTTTTCAATTATGGACAAAACTGTGGCCTGGCATAAAATGCTAGCATCTAGCCAGAGCAGAGGGGAAGGCTGCTTCAGTAGCAATATGATATGTAAAGTGTGTGCACCTTGGTTTAGAAGCACCCGATTGCTCTTGTCCACTCTCTTGCCTTTCATGGCTTCCCTTGTTTGCCAAAAAAGTGTAGGAGACAAAAGACACTGTAGTGCCTTGTGCAAATTAAAGGATGGATGCTACAGGCCTTTTTTCTGAAGCAAACTCCTTTAAAAATCTTAGGTTAGAAGCTTAAATGTGGACTGAGGGACTGTGTCCTGTTTCTCCCTGCTGGGTTCATTTAGGATAAATCCCAGGCTGTCCTGCATTTTAGTTTGAGACTCTCACAGTGGGGGTGATTGGACTTTCTCTGCCCTAGGCACAACATATGCTACTTCCCATCACTTTAATAGGCATTAGTTCTGCAGACAGCACTGGTCAAATGTACATTATTCACAATCACTTTAATGCAAATATGCAAGGCTGAGAGAGGGAAATATGTCACAAAGGGAGAATCATCCCTTTCTATTCCTTTCTGTCCTCCTTCCTGCAGTGTCTCTTCCTTCTTTTGGTCTTAAAAAAAAAAGCAAATATATAATTTAAGTTGTGAAAGCACTAAAACAGAATAAAGAACACTTAATTTTCACCCCCCAAAATATGCTTTTTGTTAAATGCCAATAATCAGGACCCTATTTTTTCTTTTTTCTTGTCCTCACTTTTATTTTTATTTATGTATGTGTGACTTCAGGTTTTAATTAAGAAGTATCCAACCTGATATGTATTCTAACACTGTCACATTCAAAAGGAAGAAAAGAAGGAAATGAAAGAAGTAAAAAGCAGGGCTATATTTAATCTGGTAAATGAAAATAAAACACACAATTAGGTTTGTATAGCAAAAATTAGCTTCTGCTGCATTTCCAACCTCTATTTAAGAAACTGTCTTATTCCTCAATAACAAGGCATCTGATCTGTAGCAGCACACTTCTAGTACAGATTTGCAAATGTTCGATTACACATACATGCATTTTAAATCAGTGCAATGCCTGTGCTGTAGAACTCCCATCAAAACCATCCAGAGCTAACTTAGTCTACTGGTTGTTGTGAATCTCACGTCTCTCAAAACAGACTCCTAAATCTGAGATGAAATCCCCAGCTTACAAAAATTTTAACCCTTTTGCTTTATTTTAATGGGAACCTGGTGAATTTATTAACATATAACTATTTGTAACACCAGAAAATTTGACATACTCCACCTTGCTTTACATTAAGCACATGAAAGTTGTTGTTTTTGTGGAATGAATAACTAAAATGTAACCATCTGTATGTGATATTTGGAGGGATACATAATTGTACCCAGCACCCTGACAAGGCCATATGCTTGAGTGGTAATATAGAATTTCTTTTAAAAAATGTGAAGAGTGATATGACATTTGGAAAACATTGTACTTCTTAAAATAATATGATGGAAATGTTAAGCAAATGCGGTGTTAGTCTGAGATTCACGTGTAGCAAACGTGCCATATGAAGGAAACAGTGTGCCTCTGTTTTGCTCCATTCTGCTAACTTAATGATACACGTCAACATTATTACATATCATTTAACGCATATCTTAAGCAGCCGCTCTAAGCACCCCTTCTGCTTTCTTTCTTTCTTATTGTCAAATCTATTGTTATGTGCGTGATGAACTGAAACAGGACAGAGTGGGAAAACAGATCCCATGAAGTGTTGGGCCACCCATTATTCCTATTTTAATGCAGTCTTAAAATTAGATAATTACTTTAAGGATATTACTTTCTTCCCCTTATCCAAAAATTATTTTTCAGTTGAAATAGCCAATTACCAGATGGATGGTGAAAGGTCCCTTCTTCTACTGGTGTCTTGTGATTTACATGGACACCTCCCATTAACACTAATGGAACATGTGTGCATAAATCTCTCTACACCGAAAGGATAATGGTCTCCTATTAGTCTCCTATAAAAGTAGACTAAGCAAAGCCTGTCTTTATAAGTGACCTAAGTAGTGAATTACTTAAAGGATATTTATATCACATCCAATGAAGTATCTTCAAGGGTTTAGGAGCTTTGTTGTAAATAAAAAATAAAATGTACCAAACATTTCTTAATTCATGGCTTCAAAGGATCCATGATGTTTTCCAACTGGGTACTCAAAAGATCATATTTCTAGAACTGGAAGGGATCTAAGAAGTAATCTAGTCCAATCCCTATTTTATTTTTCAACTAACACATTTTTTTTTTATCTCCTCACTGCATTAATGTATGTGTGTTGTATGTATGAAACATGCATAGCCAAGCAAAACCAAATCTCACATTGATCATGTTTAAAAATCTATGTCTCATTCTGCATCTTGAATCCATCACTTCTCTGTCAGGAGGTGGGTAACATTTTTCATCATTAGTCTTCTGGAATCATGGTTGGTAATTGTATTTAATAGACTCCTTAATTATTTCAAAGTTGTTTTGTCTTTATAACACTGTTATTATGATATAACATGTTCTCCTGGTTCTGCTCACTTCACTCTGCATCAGTTCATATAAGTCTTCCCAGGTTTCTTTGAAACCATCCTTGTCATTATTTCTTATGGAAAGAAACAAGGAAACCAAGTGTTTATTAAGCCCTACTATGTGCTAGGCACTGTGTTAAGTGTTTTACAAATATCTCATTTAATCCTCACAATAAGCCTGGTAGGTAGGTGCTATCATTATCTTCCATTTTACAGTGGCAAAAAGTGGTTAAGTGACTTGCCTACTGCCACACAACTAGTGAATGTCTAAGGCTGTATTTGAACTCAGGTGTTTTTATCTCCAGGCCCAGAGCTCTATTCACTGTGTCATCTGGCTGCCTCTTATGGAACAATAGTATACCATTACATTCATATACCATAATTTGTTTAGTCATTTGCCAACTGATTGGTACCCCCTTTAGTTTCTAGCTCTACAAAAACACTACAAAAACAATTGCCATATTGTACGTGAACAACTCCTTCATTTTACCTGTGAAGAAAATGTATGCCAGAGAGGTCAAGTGATTTTCTGAAGTTAGCTAGAATTTGAACTTCTAAAGTTCTGTTCCTTTTCTATCATACCATTCTGTTCCCTACTGATGCAGATAATAACTCCTCTTTATATTAATAGATATATTTTTGGAGTTTCTAAGTACAACATTTCAGCACCCAACATCAGTCTCATGGTGATTAGTCACTATGAACTCAACTCAATTGATCCTCAGAAGCAAGATTTATAATCCACCACTGGGTCCTTATCACAAGTTTTGATAGGACCATCCAGAGCTGTTCCTATCATAGCCTTTGGGAACCCCAGGAAGACATCTTTATGTCATAATGAAGATTCACAGTTGAATTCAGTGACTACATAACCCAAATTCCCTCTATATTTGGGCAACACTTTCATTTGACATTTCCCTGAATTTCCAGGAGAAAATGAGTGAGATGGATAAAATGGATGACATTTCTGGGAAAGGTCTTTACAATTTTTTTTTTTTTTACAAAATGCTAACATTTGCCAAATCTTAACCATTAGAATAAGAAGATTAGTTCAGATGGAAATGATCCATTTCTTTCAGAAACAAGATGAAAAGGAGCAAAACTGGTTTAGGTTTTTAAATAAATTAGATGGAATATAGTTGTAAAGTGTCTTGAATATAGTAAGAAACAAAACCAGCTCCTAGTCTGAACCAGTGCATTAAAATTTTAGCATCAGCAAGTTACTGAATCTTAAAGTTGAAAGGTACTTTATTTATTCATTCATTTATTTACTTATTTATTTATGTTTTAGGCAACTGGGGTTAAGTGACTTGCCCAGGTTGCACAGCTAGTAAGTGTCAAGTGTTTGGTCTGAGGCCAAATTTGAACTCAGGTCTTCCTGACTTCAGGGCCGGTGTTCTATCCACTGTGCCACCTAAAAGGTACTTTAGACATCATACAGATCAATTTTCCAACCAATGCTGGAATCTCTTCTCAAGTATTACTGATAGGTGGTCATTCAGGCTGTTGCTTGAACTTAATACCTCTCAAAGCAACCCAGCACATTTTAGACATCTTGTGATTGTTATAAAAAAAAAAAAAAGCTATACCTATCAATTCAAAATTTGTTTCCCACATTTTCCTCCCCTAGGTCCTATTCCTGTCTTCTAGACTACATAGGATAAATTGAATATGTAGTCATTCCTTCAAATATTTGAAAATATAGAGGTAAAGATATAGTAGAAAGAGGGTTGCCTTTGGAGTTGGGAGACCTGAGTATGAATATTAACTTTGTTTTCATTAGTTAATATGACCTGGGGCAAGTCACTTCTACTGTCTGGTTTATGATTTACTCCTCTATTTAAATTATCAGCAAGTTGGCTTAGATAACCCCTAATGTCTCTTTTGATTCTCTATAATCCTACATTTGGTCCAGCCTAATATCTACAGCTATTCTTCAATAATATAATTTTGAGTTCCTTTGCTACACTAGTGACATTCTTCTGGATGTACTGTGGTTTGTTGATCTCCTTCTTTAAGTGTGACATCTATTCAAGATGTAGTCTGACCAGAACAGAATTCAGTATGACTATTACTTCCCTTGTTTAACACTTCTATTAATGCAAACTAAACTAACATTTTAGACACTGTTTATAGGATAATGGATCATAAAAGAACAAAGTATAGTAAATGGGAGAAGATTACCTGTGTTCCCATTTCATCTTTAAGTCCCTAATGTGGGTACCATTCCTCAGACAGAATTAGGTTACCTCCAGAAGGCACCCAAACAATTATCTATTCGGTGATAGGACTAATGTTGGGCAAAATTATAAAAATAATAAAGTCATTAACTAGCACATCTCAGATTCCTTTTACTTCCTCTTTCCCCTTTTCTTTGGTCCCCAGCCAATGCCCAGTGTCTGGATCGTGATCAAAAACTGCTCTCTGAATTGGAATTCATATTTTAATACTTCAGTATATGTGTGATTCAATTTTATCCAGTGAAATTCAATATGGAGACTCCTTCCATTGTTGTGGATCATAGCCTGTCTATGCTTTCTCAGGGATATCTGATGCCAACATTAAAAAAAAAAATCAACAACTTCCTTTCTTATGCTAGTTGCCTTGATTTTTTTTCCATGCAAAAGCTTTTTAATTTCATATTATTGAAGTTAACTGTTATCATTTGTGATCACCTCTGTCTCTGACTAAAACTCTTCTGCTAGCCATAACTCCAAAAAAATCACTCATCTTATTCCTTTGTTTTTTTTTAATTATGAGATCCTTTACATTCAGGTTATATAACCATTTGGAGCTTATTATTGTATATAATGTAAGGTGGTGAGCTACCCCACCTTTCTGTCAAACTGTTTCCCCATTTTCCTGGCAGTTCTTGTAAAATAGGGAGTTCTTCCCCCAAGTAATTTACATTCTTGGGTTTATTGAACACTGGGTTATTGAGTTTAATTGTTTCTGATTCTTCCCTGTCTAGTCTGTTCCATTGAACTACTCTTCTATTTTGTTGAATACCAAGTAGTTTTTATGATTACTGCTTTATAATATAATTTGACATCTGTTAGTGCTATTCTCCTTTCATTCATACTTAAAAAATATTTACCACAAAATCCCAGATGTCTTATTCCTCCAAATGAATTTTGTTATTATTTTGTCCATCTCTATAAAGTATTCTCCTGGTAGTTTAATTGGTATAGCACTTTATCTGTAAATTTATTTTGGTAGTGTTTTCATTTTAATTATATGGGTACAGCCCAACACTGAGCAATGACTATCCCTCCAATTATTTGTCAATCTTTGTTTCTATAAGGTGTTTAGTAGTTGTATTTATATATCTTGAGCATTCTTTGGTACATTAATTTTCAAATATCTTATGATTTTTTTTAGTTATTGTGAATGAAAATTCTCTTTCTATTATTTCCTCCTGAACTTTCTTATTGCTGTTTATTTTCATGGATTATTTTTTTTCTATGATTTTGCTGAAGCTATCAATTGTTTCAATTAGTTTCTTTGCTGATTTCCTGGGGTTTTCTAAGTAAAACATCAAGTCATCAGCAAATAAAGATGATTCTGTCTCTGGTTAAATTTATGCCTATAATTTATTTCTCTTATTATTATTCTATGAATTTCCAAAACTAGCTCAAATAACAGTAGAGAAGGGGGTATTCAAATATTTCTTTACTTTTTTTTAAGGCAATTGGGGTTAAGTGACTTGCCCAGGGTCACACAGCTAGTAAGAGTCAAGTGTTTGGTCTGAGACCAGATTTGAACTCAGGTACTCCTGACTTCAGGGTCTGTGCTCTATCCACTGCGCCACCTAGCTGCCCCTTCAAATGTTTCTCAAAGGTAAAAAACATCAAACTTAGTTTTAGATATATACTTTAAAATAATATTTTAATTTTTAAAGTATTTTAAATCATATATATACATATATATGCTGTTGGCATTTGCTATGGTATTGTCCTTTTTCTAGAATTTAAAGCCAGCTAAGTGCCATGGTGGTTAAAATGATGGACTTTGAGTTAGGAAGTCCTATGTTCAAACCTTGCCTCCCACACTTACTAACGGTAACTCTGAGTAAGTCACTTAACCTCTCCAGTTTCATTTGCTTTATTTATAAAATGAGAATGATAATAGCACCTGCCTCTCAGGGTTGTTATGAATATCAAATGAGATCAAATATGTAAAGTGCTTTGCAAACCTTAAAGCATCATGTAAGTGATAGATGCTATTATTTTAATATTTTTGCACAATAGTTATGAGCTAAATTAATCTATAGTTCTTTTTTGCTTACAGTTTGGGGTACAGAATAACTACTACCATATAACACTACTTCCATCTAATATTGTTTTCATCATAAACTAATATTTACAAGATTTAGGCACAACAACAACAAAAGATGAATTAGAATAAGCTCTACGAAGGCAATGACAGAAATGTATAAAAATATACATAACATAGAGAGAATAGAGAGCAAGTAAAGGTATTGCTCATGAATTAGAAAATAAAATTGAGAATCAACTGAAAGAGAAAAGAAGTAAAGAAGGTAAAACAAAGGAAAACTTCTCTCCCTTATTTTCTCCCTGGTTTAGGACAATATCTGTTAAGTAAAAGAAGTTTGTCAGAGTATTTTCTTTTTCAATATTTGAGAGTAATTCATATAGCATAACTATTAATTGATCTTCATATTTTTACAGGGTTTGCCCATAATTCTACACGGACCAGTTTTTTTTTTTTTAAATTTTAAGTTGCTGGTTCATTTAGGGTAAGTTCAATTTTATTGTCTGAGATTGGATTATTTAAGACCTTTATTTTATGTTCTGTTTAGGTAGATATTTTATATTTCTGTTGGTAAAGCTCTGTTCTTTTTTAATTTTCAATTTTTCTTGACTTTTATTGAATATGGCAAGTTTTGATCTTTCTTTTTTATTTTTATCTGGTTGTTGTGATTTCTCCCAATTCATTTATAGTTAAAGTTTCTTTTTCTATACCTACTTCCAAGTTTTCTTCTTTACTCCTTTTTCCTTTCAGTTGATTCTCAATTTTATTTTCTAATTCATGAGCAATACCTTTACTTGCTCTTTATTCTACATTCTGTATATTTTTATACATTTCCATCATTGCCTTCATAAAGGTTATTCTAATTCATCTTTTGTTGTTGTCGTGCCTAAATCTTGTAAATATTAGTTTATGATGAAAGCAATTTTAGATGGAAGAAGTGTTGTATGGTAGTAGTCACTCTGTACTCCAAACTCTAGGGTTCCAGTTCTACCTTCTGCTTTTGCCATCATGACTCTCTATTTCTAGGACTATGTTATCCTATGGCTTGTTCTCTCGATGATGCTGAGGACTCATCCATCTATGATCCTTATGTGGGATGCTGTCCAGGGAGTGGTACTGCTCTTTCTCAGATAAGATGGTATCCTAGTGTGCAAATTTTTCCCAGATGCAATCTATTAAAAGGTCCTTTTCTCATTGTAAAAATATGCCTCCTTTCCCACGGGAACACTTTTTAATGGCACCCTTTCTTTTCCTATTCTGAGTTTAGACCTCCTCCCCCATTCTACTTATCTCATCTCAGTCTTTCTCCTCTATTGCTATAATCCTATTCTCCATACTCCTTCCCCTAGTTCTCTCCCATTTCCTCCAAAAATTCAATGTCTGCCACCTCTTGTGGGGTCTGGAAGGATTTGATCAGAGTCACTGCTATCAGAGATCCCTACAGTCAGATCTTGAATCACAGAGCCTTGAATCATAGGCCTGTGATCTTTCTTATGCTCCCTGGGAGAAGTGTGTGGAGTTGATTGGAGGTATGAATACTGGACACTACTTCTTAAGTTTTAAAGTTCTCTGGTGTTAATTCATAAATTTTTTTTATGTTGTGCAATATGTTCTATCTTTTTTTAATTTACAGACTCAGCTATTGTTGCTTTATATCTGATATGTAATTCCCTTCTTTTGAAGTTTTGGAGTAGAAGAAAATTGAAGGAAAAAAATTCTATTATCTTGCTGGTTACAATGATGTAGTCCCTTAAGATAATGCAAATATTTATCTTCTAGTTTCTTTAGTATTCACCATGTCTAGTGTCTCCCCATTTTATTCTTGAAGATTAATGATATGTAGATGTGAAACTTCTATGTAATTTATAAGCCTTTTTTCATTTCTTGATGCTCAGTCATTTTTCCAACAATTTTTTACACTTCTTTACTGTGTTCACCTTTGCAGTGAAGTCATGAAGAATTAAAGCTTCACTGTTTTAATTTAGAGGGTCTTATTTAGATATGCATAGAATTTCTTTACCTCCTTTTATTCTGTAACAGATGCAGTTACATTAGAAGTAATTATCTTCTTAGTGATTTTTGTGCTTATGCAGCCCAAGTCTGGCATCAAACTCACTCATATGAATCTGCAGACATGGCACCTGAACACTACCCTCCCCCACATCTTCTTTCTTCTTCTCTCTTCCCTTCTTCTAGCTTGCTGACTATGACCTGCCCTAAAACCTGCAAGTCTGTCAAGAGAAGGGAGTAGGGGTGTGTGTCTCAAACTGAATAGCCAGCCATGGCCTTGACTATATAGCGATGACTCATGTGTACGTCTGTGTATGCATGTGTGTATATACTATGCTTACTTGACACTTTAGCACCTGAGCCCCTACTAGTATGCTTCTCATTTACACAAAATCAGTCACAGTGAGACCATCATATTTATGTCATAAACATAAATTTTTTCTAAATTATGCAATAATAATATTTATATTCAAAGACAATATCAGGAATAATCATGAGTTTTATTCTATAGAAGGCAAAAGCAGGAATAATCAAGACATCACATTCCATCTATTATCCTGGGTTATTCTCTCTAATCAATGCATGCAGTATCCATGGGAAAGAGTGAATATGTACTTATGCAAACATTGCAAAGAGGTATCTATGTGTTTCCAGGGCCACTTACACCTCTTGACTGCAGTTATTGATGTCTGATTCCTTCAAGAACAATCTACAACATGCAAAACTCCTCCTCTGCTAAGCTACTCCGTTTCTGGCCCCCACTTCTCTCTTACTGACCAAAAATGCTCCTCTTCTGCTCTCGGGATGAAAAAATGAAAAAGTCTTTTATCTCATGGCCACCCTTATAAGGGCACTGAAAAAGTTTTATACCTTAAAAAATCAGTATGGTACTTGTTCAGTGATTGTTCCCTTAGGCTAAAGAACTGTGAAGCTCCTCAGATTGGCTTTCTGGGAAATACAGATAACTCAAAACCTCTTCAGTAAACTAGTTCCTTCTTTTTCAAATCAGCTTCTAGCAAAGTAGAGTCTCTTCTCCAGTAAATGTTGCTTTAACTTAAATGGAAGAATGGCCTTTCTCCCCACCATCCCATTTCTCCTTAAATCACAGAGAGAAGCAGTAGAGGACAAGCTCTGAGAGATTCCCCCTTTTTCAGGCTACAAAAGGGTCTAGAAAGCAGTAGTTTAGACAATTGTGTATTTGAAATCAAAGATTTATTATCCTTCTGATCCTCATAGCTTCTGAAGAGTTTTCTCAATTGATGATTCTCAGTTCTCTTCCTCCAGCTAATCAGCAAAATCAGCATCTTCTCCAATCAACAGGCTCCCTGCAAAGAAGAAAGTCAGCTCTCATCTGGAAGCAGTTTCTCTTGCAACCTTCTATGTCTTCTGTTCCTGGCTTCTTGTGACTCACTCTGCACTCAGCTTCCTTTTTTGTTTATCTCTTTCTCTAGGTTCTTCTTTCTCCTTCCACATAATATTCTTCTTTTGCTTCTTATATCACCAAATAAGAGCCTACTGGTGGTCAGGGACTCATCTTTACATTGTGAAGTAAAACTCAAGAAATACAACCTTCTGTCAGGTGTGAATTGAACACTTTTATATAATTTCCTCACATTCCTCAAATAGTTATATGATTTAATGTTTCTTAGTTATAAACTTGAAAACTCTTAAAAAATGTGAAAATGAGCTGATGGACCACAGTGCCCTGTAGTCCTTGCTATGTTAGTCACTGCTTTGTTTTCAGCCAGGTCTGTGCAGTATATTCATCTGAGGGAAAGCTCCCTACCTCAAATCAGTCTGTATGTCTCCTCAACATTTTATCTGAAAGACTATTTTTCTTTACAGTTTGCTTCTATCAGTTTTCTTTACACAAACATTCTTTATTGTGCCCATTCAGCAACCAAACTGTTTACGTACCTATCTGACATGAGGGTCAAAACCTGTATCCCTGGCTTCTTGTGACTCCTTCTGGGTTCAGCTTGTTCATCTGCTTCCCCTTCTGTCTCTTTCTATAGCTTCTTCTCAAAACTTCTCTCTGACTTTCTATATCTTCTAATAAGCACTGTAAGGCAAGTGTTCTTTAAATTGATTTATTTTTGTTACCTTTGGACACATTGTAAAACCAATACTTTCAGTTCTCCTATTCATAATCTTTCCAAGGAAAACCTGTGAGCCATCTTTCATTTATATGTAAGTCCCTTATAGTTCTCGTTTCATTTGAAGTGAGCATATAAAAAATGAAATTCAGTTCCTCCAGTAGTCTGTTGCTTTGTTGATCACTAGACAAAAGTCTCAAATTTAGGAAATCAAAAGTTCAATCATGTGAAAACCATGTGATTATTAGTACTTTCTACCTACATTTTGACCACTTTGCTTTGTTTACTATAGGACTATTTTATATTTTCTCTTTATTTCTTAGGTTTCCACAACCAAAGTTTATTATTACCAATTGGCCAATCTATTGATGATGGGCCTCTCACTATTAGTAATGTTGGACCTTGGAAAACAAACACAGTCTGTCGTAAAGACAATAATAGATGATTTTCTAGCATGGTTAAAAACTGCCAACCAACCAACCAATCAACAAATGTTTAATACACCCCTAGTATGTTCCAGCTACTATGGGGATACAAGTTCAAGGAATGAAATAATTCTTACTTTCAAAGAATGCCTCTACTATGGTTAGAGTAATAGTCAACAAACATTTATTAAGCACCAGTTATGTGCCAGACACTGTGCTAAGTGCTGGGGATACAAATATGAAAAAAAAGATGGTCCTTGACCTCAAGGAGCTTATAATCTAATGGGGAAAGATGCTTACCTAATAGGGCTATTGTGAGAATCAAATGACATGATGAGTGTAAAAGGCATTTGCAGATTTAAAATGTTAAGCAAATGGGAGTTACTGTTATTCTTTTTTCTTTTTCTTTTCTTTCTTTCTTTTTTTTTGTAATTGACTGAAGGTATAGCTGTTTTCTTACAGAGATATAACAGTTTATCCCAGTGACCATTTCAAACTTATTGAAGGTGTCAAATATTTTCCAAACATTTTGTCTTCTGTAGAATCCAAAATATGTCTTTCCCTCAAGCATTTCTAAACCCATGTACTTTTCACAGGAAATTGAATTGACAGCATTCTGACTTATTTGTACTTGGTTCATCCAAACATTTGGCAAAAGCCATCTGATAGGCTACAAACCTCAAGAATTTCCTTTTTTCTTAGAAACAGGAAGCTGAATTTTGCCAAGAGTGAATGGATCCAACCCCCTGTGTTCAAGTTTGCTTTCATACTTAGCACTTTGAAGTAGCGAACGGGAAATATTCTGATTCCCATCCCTAATTTTGAAGGAAAAAGGTTTTCTTCCTCTTCAATTACCCATATTTCCATGTCTCAGAACAAACAATGGGCATGGAAAGCAGTCAGGAATACTGTTATTGCTTCTCAATTCCATTTTCCTTTTCCTATTCTTTGGCACATTTGCTTGCTGTATATTTTGGCACTGTCCATATTTTAGTTCTTTTTTTCCTGGCATTTTGTGCTGAAGCTGAGACTTGAGGGATTACTTAGCTTGGAGGAAAGGAAATGGAAAACAAAAGCCAGCCACCTTTTGCAGGTGATTTGGTTTGAGACAAGGCTATTCATTACTACTGTCACACAGCATTAGAAGTTAATATGGTAGTAAGTGGAATGAGTCAGCTGTGTTTTTACAAAATTCACTCCAAACCTCGCTGAAATTAGATAATGATTGGTTTCATCTGAAGTAGATAACAATGACCATGTTATTTTCAAAAGGGTTGGGTAGCTGCCTCCTCCATGAAGCCTTCTCTGATACCTCTAGCTAATAACATTTTTTTTTTCCCTTCTCACATTTTCCTTGTGTATGTGGGACTTTTCCTCTACCTATTTCCTACTTCAGGCTGTTATCCATATCGGTGATATGCCTCTTAGTAGAATCCTTAGTATCCTTAAGGATAGGTCCCAAAGGAGCACTCAGCACAGTGTACTGTGCTGGCACATAGTAGGTGATTAATAAATGTTTATCGATTGATTTTTCATCTTTGTATTTGCGATGTCTAACACAGTGCCTGGTGCATAATTGGAACTTAAATGCTGTCCATTTCTTGTTCAGTGAAAAGACCTCTTTTTAGTACAGAGTCCTTGGTTCAATCTATGCCACACAGATATCTCTAGGAGTTATTCCTTTGCAAATTTACTACCTCAGTTTTGTTTACATCAGAGTCAAGTGAGAGAGACAAAGAGCCTGTATTACTTAGTCAGTTAGTTATTATCCCTGTAACTATGAACTAGACCTTTACCTAGGCACCCAGGAAAAATATCATTAAATGCACCCAGGACAAGCAGTTGTCTCTCCTCTAGGAGATATTGGAGAGATGACTTGGATACCACAAGGTTAGAGACATCACAACACCCCGCTATGTGAAGCAGACAGAGACTCTGGAACACCAGCCCCAGAACATGAGATACTATGAGTCTGTAGACCCACCGATAAGGAAGAGTTCACCTGAGCTGAGGCTAGGGTGGAGGGAGAGAGGAAGTCATTTGGTAGTTTTGAATTTTAACTAATTATTCTTGCTCAATAGAATCTAAGCTTAGTTGCTTCTACCAGTAGGAGAATAAAAGTGCTGTCTGGACATCCTCAAAATCTCAGTGAATTGATGAAAAGTTCTGTTTGTCCTATCCTATCCTCATATATTTTTTGCTTAGTGTCAGTGTTGTTAAACTATTTTCAGTTCTACTGGAAAATAAGTTACCTGATGGAGGTGGAAAATTTACCTTTCAAATTTACCTCCTCAGTTTTGTTTTCATCAGAGTCAAGTGAAAGAGGCAAAGAGCTGATACATATTTAGTTGAACTGTGTTATTGTGTCTTCCTGCTAATCTTCTTTCTTTGGGTTTCAGTTTTCTCTTTCCTAAAATGAAGATGACATGAGTCTGTCTCTCAGTGTGCTCAGGAGAAATAACCAACTCATAAATGTGCTGAGTGCTTTGGGAAGCTAGAGTACTATTTGCTAACTGACCAGTCATTGATCTTAACTTTTTCTTATTTTTTCAAAGTAAACCAATTGAATCTACCCAAAAATCCAGACTCTTTGTGGGGCAGAAACTTCAAAAAGAACAAGGAGTTTCTTCCCACTTCCCAGATAAGCAGTTCCCAAAAGCAAGTCTGTGTGCTTTGGGATCCAGCTAACCAAGCTATGATGGCATTCAGGGAGAAAAATAAAATAAAATAAAAGGAATCTGCTAAGCGCAAATAAGTTTTCTCCACCTACCCGAAAATCAGGTCATATTCACCTTCCACATTCAGTGTCCCTTGGCACTGGAGGTGTTGGGAGATGCCAGCCAGGAAGCCACTACTAAACAAAACATGTTTTTATATTTTCTTTTCTGTGCTGTTTCTATGCTGTTACACAATTAAGTGAACCAGTTTACTGAACCAAGCCGAACAACAAAACAATACAATTAGGGAAAGTAAGCCTAGGGCAACAAGCAGCTACTCGTGCTTTATGTAGATAGATACCTCAGTGTTAATGTCTGTAGTGGAATCCTGACTAAGCAGTACACCCTCGATGTTCAATCAGTTAGGAATATTAATGCAGAGAATAGCAATCAGTAGGGGCAGATGAACCAGACAAAAATGAGCTGCTAACCTTCACCTTCTGCAAGTGCAGGAGAACTGGAGTAGATGCCTCTTCTTTTGGTTTTCCTTGGCTCTGTTTTTTTAAAGTGCTTTTTGTATCTGGCAAGTGTGGATGTTTTTTATAAACGTACTCTCTCAACCTCCTCTAACAGTTTTTATTTGGGATTGAGTGTTGGACTCGTGACTGGACCTGTGACTTCATTAAGGTAGAATTTGCAGTGTGAAAACTCCCTCTCCTGGTCCATCCTGAGACCTTTTCTATAACCTAGAACCTTTGAGAATTGTCTCTAAGTGTCTAGAGATCACTGAGAAAGTTTGTGATTTGCCCAGAATTGAATAGCCAGTGTATTTCAGAGGAAATATTTGAACTCCCAGTCTTCCTGATTCCAATACTGGGAGCTATGCTGCCTCTACTGAATTTGAAAAAAGAAAAAAAAAAAAAAGAAAACCTAGGGATATGCCAAAGTATTTGCTTTTATTGGGCATAAAGACCATAAAGGTAAAATCTTATTGGGGTGCTTTCCTAAATAATTTTTCTCATTCAGTTGTGAATGACCTGAATAGAGAGAGCTCCTTTATGAGGATAGCTTTGACCTTTAACAAGAGGAGGGAGCCAATTACTTTCAGAAGAGTCTGCTTCACAATCAGTCACTATGCTTTGATCCTCTTGGGAAGACAAGATTTTTTTTTTCTTTACTTTTGTCTTAAAAATGTTTTCTTGATGCTTAAAAATGATCTCTTTAATTTCTTCCCCCTTACACCAACTCTTTCCTGGAACAGTTAATCAAAACAAAGTGAAAAATTTTGATATCCAACCTATAGTGTAGTATAGCTCATCCTGATCCTCTGTTCTATCTATCATCTCTCCACTGAGAGGAAGGAATTAATGATCCATCACCAGTCCTCCAAGGGTCAAGATTTGGCCCTTACATTGATCTGAGTTCTGATTTTTTGAAACTGCTGTTTTCTTTTACTTTGTTGTGGTCATTAAGTTGTTCTTATGGTTTTACTTACTTTAATCTGTGTAAGTTCATGCAACTCTTCCTGTTTCCTTGAAACATTCATATCCATCAGTTCTTATGATACAATAATATTCTATTACATTCAATGAGCACCCATTGCATTTACAGGTTGTTGTTTTTTCTACCATAAAAAGTGCTGCCATAAATATTTTGTTATCTATGGGACATTTTCCTTTGACGTTTACCTTCTTGTCCTTCTTTCTTCCTATGGCTTGTCAATGGATGGTTCCCTAACCACATAGCATCTCATTCAAAAAGAATCATACACTGTACTCTCTTGAGAACAGAATAACTGGGGAGTATTTATTTATTTAGTTGAAGCAACTCATGAAGATCTGTAAGGCATAGGAGAGTTGATCTATCTTTGTGGAGAGAGGGGTTACAATTATAAGATCATCAATCTTTGAAGCAATGAAATTTCAACTCTCCCAATAAGCTTTCAAAATGATAGTTAGTCATTAAAAAGATAAAAAGACACTTTGACCTCGAGAAGCAGCTGTGGAGTAGTGCAGAGAGAGCAGGTCCTGGTGTCTGAGTGAGCTAGTTCAAGTTTCACCTCTGATTCAAATAAAGTTCCTCTTGGATGTGCTTATGGAATCTCCTATATCTTATAAAGCAAATAATTTTAATTAATTGCCTGACATATTTAGTTAATTGCAAGACACACACACACATTTTGGCCATCATGTCTTTAAATTTTAAGACCAAGTAAAAGTATATCCCTCTTGCTTATCCAGGAGAATTATTTTCTTCACTATTTATTTCATTGTACACTCAAAGAAAGATTTCATTTATAGTCTCTAATGGGAGTGGCTCACAGTAATAACGATGCTATTTTATACAGCTTTATGTAACACTTTCCAATTTACAAAGAACCATTTCTACCACAACTTTTTCAGGTTGATAGTCTGGGAATTATAATCCCATTTCACCTAAGACTCGAGAGAGTTTGAGTGACAGTCCTATTCTTCTCTTAGAATCTTTAGGTTCTTTCTAGGATTAGATCAGTTGAAATCAATTGAGTGCTACCTCCTATGTGATTTTTTTCCCTAATAACAGAAGTTGTTAGTGCTCTGACTCTAAGCACTTACAGACCCCCTTTAAAATTTACTTTGTAGTGACTTTGTGTGTGCGTGTATGTGTGTATGCATGCATGTATTCAGACACTTGTATGTACATTTACTCATTTCTGTGAAAGTTATTGCCCTCTAGTAGACTCTTAGCTTCATAAGGGCAGAGATTGCTTTATTTTATTTTTGTATCCCCTATGCCTAGCATAGTGCTTTTATATCTAATAAGTGCTGAATAAATGTTAGTTGAATTGAACAGAATAGAATTGAAGTTGCCTGTCATCATACAGCTAATATGTTTGGGAGCCAAGATTCAAATTCAGATTTTTGAAATCTAAGACTAGATCTTCATTACACCTTTTTTGTCGCTGAAGGAATCAAAGCACCTGAATGACCTTTGAGAAATAATCTGGTCTCTTCTCATGAAGATGATCATTATTAACCATTTTCCCATCTCTACCAGGGACAGGACTAGGGAATATGGTCCTGCTACTTATTTTGGCTGCTCTTCAACCAGATTTCCAGGTCCCCTGACGTTTAGCCCAGGGATCTTTTCACCGTCCCGATTTTTTTTTAAGTCTGTATTTCATTGGCAGATGGAATTCCTACTTAGGAAACCCTTTCTAGCAATGCCGATTAACATCTGTTCTGTGATTTATCATTTTCCAGAGTTTCCTGGGATGAGGATATGTTGTGATTTGCCCAGAGTCACACTCAACTGCTACACTTAAGTGCTAGGATCTGAACTCAGGTGTGTCTGAAAGGAGGTTAGTTCTCTATCCACTAGGCAGTAATACCTTTCTTTAATCATGCAACTAAGAAATTTATTTTTATTTGGGCTTGTTGTTTGCTACTGCTTCATATGTGTTAGTCTCGTTTTACCAATTAGTGCACTAAACAGACTATATCCTTTTTAGATGGTGCCATAGAGAGAGTGCAGGGCCTGAGTTAGGAAGACCTGAATTCAAATCTCATCCCAGACACTTAGTAGCTGTGTGACCATGGGTCACTTAATCCTGTTTGCTTCAATTTCCTCATCTCTAAAATGAGGATAATAATAGCACCTACCTCCCAAGACTCCTGTGAGGATCAAATGAGATAATAATTGTAAAGCTCTTAGCATAGTGCCTGGCACATGGTAAGTACAATATAAATGTTAGGTATTATTATTGTCTTTAGAATAGTATTATATTGTAGAAACTCAACAATATTTTTCATAGGCTACCTTTCCAACTGAATTGCTCATTTTAAAAGTCCAAAATCAACCATGCCACCCACTCCCACTTTTCTGAATATAGTCCTAAACTGTATAAAAACTATACAACTTATTGAGAGAACTCAACCAAGTATTCAGGTAATTAAAGCAAATCCTCTCAAAAAACTTTTGCCTAAATTACCTATTTGGGCAAACTATTTTTAGGGATCTTGATTCATTGGCATAACTGCCAGAACTCTCTCTTTAGACAAAATGTCTTCTTATTTGAAAAGATCACTAGGGTCTGGTTCACACTGCATAAAGTCAAGTGGAGAGAATGTGGGAAGCCATCTGGTGCACTGGGGCTGCACAGAAAGTCAGTTTAAATCAATCATTTCTGGTGCCCAAGTGGATTTTTGATCTGACTGATTAAGAATCAGAGTTAACCTAGTTGTCCTATGATACCCAATTTCCAATTTTCATGTTAGTTTGTGTAGACCTGATGTAATCATCTCCATGCCTTAATTGTTCCATATATAGAAGAGGAATAGTCCTCACACAGGCATGAAAGCATGATGGAGCCAAAGCCCAGTAAAGATTTGCTAAAAATGTCAGGTGAATTTGGGACCACTTAAGGGACCATCTGGATCACTCAGGGAGATCTACACTAATTTTCTGGATAATTGCACAAACCACCCCTTCTCTGTGGCACTGTAGCCCTGAACAAAGGAAAAGGATTTTCATTTCCAGGGAAATAATCCTTTTAAATGCAGTCAGTATAGCACATAAAGTCAGGAAAGTAATTTATGATGCAAAGCACCACATAAAAGACAGAACATTATTATTATCCTCTTGTGTAACTCAAGAGATATATAAAGTTGATCTGCTTTTAGCCCTTAAAAATGAATGCCATTGAGTAGAACAGGTTTATGTGACCAACCAGTGTCACTGATTGGAATTATAACCTGTTGCATTAATCACAATTATACTTGATGGTGCTATATATACATAGATTGTTGTAAGGACTTTTATTAATTCATTGCTGCATTTTGCTCACTAAGATAGATTAGAAGGGAAGTCCTTCCTTTTTAAAAATGAAAAGCTTATAAATATCAGAATAAGTCTACTAAAGTCAGAAGGATTAAAAATGAGAAAAGTTAATTAAATTAGGCTAATTTAGCTTTCAGGGACTAGGATAGAGTTATTTTCTACAGGCAGGACAGTAGAGTAGAAAGTATGCTGGATTTTTAGTCAAAGGACCTGGGTTCAAATCCTCACTTAAATAATTCAAATAAATTATTAGTTGAGTGACTTTGGGCAAGTCACCTAACTTCTTGGAGCCTTGGTTTCTTTATCTGTAAAATGAAGGGGTCAGATTTCTATGATTGTTAAAAGTTCCTTCCTGAAACCATGATTTCATTTTAGGTACTATAGAGATGTTGAAGCTATTATCTTTCGGGAAGCTCTTATCTTTGTCCTATCTGTGACAAGAAATTCTCCTTTCTCACTCTCCCCCTCATCATTTAAACTCAGAATTATTAAGTCATATTTACAGCTTTTTGGATTTAGAGACCATATTGGGTAAATCACTCACCTTCCCTGGGCTTTAGTTTCCTCATATTCAACATGAGAAGGTTGTCCTCTGAGGTCCCTTCTAGTTCTAGTTTCATGATCCTAGGATACTAAGATTTATAAAGAAATTCACCTTTCCATCTATGTATGGAAAAAATTGAAGTTTCTCTCTGGATCAACTCCTTACTCAGTGTCCTGTTTACGACTCAAGTCCTCCATCAAAGGAAGGCTTGAACCTTAATGCAACAATTTATCTTCCCTGTGACTGAGCCTTATGGCCTTTTGATTTCTTCATGGATTTTTATTTTTTTCAAACCCCTCTAACCCTGTCTTAAGGCATCATCTTCTATCTTTTCTTTTTGTTCTTGTTCTTGTTCTTCTCCTTCTTTTCTTCTTCCTCCTTCTCCTCTTACTGCCATAATCCTAGAAAGAGTAAATTACATAGATTACTCCCTTTACTTCTTTACCACCCATTAACTCTTCCATCCCTTGCAATCTGATTTTTGTCCCCACCATATTACCAAATATATTTTCTCAAAGGTCATTAATGACCTCTTAATTGCTAAGTTCAATGGCTTTTTCTCTGTCTTCCTGTTCTTTGACCTATCTGAAGCATTTCTGAAGCACCTAATTCCTGGATACTGTCCCCTTGCTTGGGTCCTGGGAGTCTATTAAGACTTTTCATTTTGTCATGTGTCACTTACTCAATGGACATTACTTGGAACCACTATTATGAAATTGTTTTTATTGTTAAGAAGGGAGTTTTCTTACTAAAAAAAAATTTGTGAACAGCTGACCTCAAAGATAAATAAAATTATGTAGCTTAGAATTTATAACTTTCCACAATTTGGTTTCAACCTCCCTTTCTAGTTCTCTTTTGTATTACTTCCCTCAAATACTTTAAATTCTAGACAACTTGGTCCCAATTCGTGCAAATAATGAACTCCTGAAGTGGTTACATGTATTGGAATTGAATTTGTACCATTCTAAGTTATAATTATGTAAAATATGGTAATTGATTCTACCCCAATGGAAATATTCAGTGGAAATTCAAATAATATGACTACTTCAGGATATTCCTTATTCCCAACCACTTAAGGGGATTCATTATTTACAATAATCAGGACCTAGCTGTACTAGCCATTCCTTAGAATAGAGATGCCATCTTATTTCTCTATTCATTTATTCAAGGTACTCCTGTGAATGAAACACACTCCCTTTGTATATCTACCTTTTGAAAATTCTTCTCTCATGTTAATATAAACTAAGGGGCAACCTTCTTTGTGAAGCCTTCACTGATCTACCTTGTCTTGAGCATTTTATCTGATCTCTCTTTTATGCCCATTACTCCCTATTCATATTCATCCAGTTGCCAAATCTCATCATTTTTATTTCCACAATAAATTTTTAATATGCTACATAGTGTTTTCTCTCTACTCACACAGCAACCTCCCCTCACCCCCACCCCTGCCAAGATTCAGGTGGTTAGTGCCTCTCACTTGGATTTTATTGTAATAGTCTTCTAATTGTTCTTGCCTTATGTCTTTTCCACATTCCAATCCCTCCTTCACTCAGCTACAGATGTGACTTTCCTAAGGTATAGGTCTGACTATGTCACCCCCACTCTCTCACTCAACAAACTCCAGTGGGTCCCTATTGCTTCTAGACTCAAACATAAATCATTTGTCTGGCATTTGATGCCCTTCTCTACCTAGCCCATTCTAATATCAACAATTGTCTTACACATTTACACCCCTCCACATCCTCTACAATCCAGTCATACTGTCTACTTACTGTTCCTTACATTTATACTAGCTGTCCCCCATGCCTCAAATGCTTTCTCTCTGCATCTCTGTCCTTTGGAATCCAAAGTTAACTTGTGTTCATTTTGTGTCTTGTATATACCTATAGGTGTACATATTGCCCTCCCTATTGAAATAGAAATTCCTTAAAAGCAGAAACTTTTGTCTTTGTATCCCTAGTCCATAGCACAGTACTTGTCACCTAGAAAAGACTCAATAAATGCTTGTTGACTGATGTCTCAAATTATCTATATATTTATGTATGGATCTCATTTTTCTTAATTATAAAATGTAAGCTCCCTGAGGACAGGATTTGTAACTTTTTTTTCTTTCTTCCTTAAGTACCTACTTAGTGCCATGAACATACTAGACTCAACAATCTGAAAGTGAAAGTTGAATTGGATTTATTGAATTTTTCATATTCATTTTCCTGTCCACCTGTTTTGAATAGCTTTGTCTGCTTCTCTCGGCAGCCTGACTCCATCAGTTTAGTCTGATTCCCACTCAGGGGCTACTCCTTTTGTGTTTTCAGCTCTCTCCTTACTCTCCTTTACCTTCCATTGACAACCACAGCATACAACAGCTCCCTTGCTGTAACTGCCACTGGCCATTAACCCACTGAGTCCCATTGCTTATGGGCAGGGCTCCTACACTGATGGAAATGGAAAACAGTGACTGCTAATGTCCATTATTACAATTACTATGTAAGTTAAGATGAATCCACTGGACAGATAAGGGCAAACTTTGCTTGTGTCTGCATGATGCCAAACATTCAGATAATTAGCTGAAAATGCAATAGAGGTGCTCAGTAAATCCCAACTGATTTGCATTAGCAACAATAAAAAGCAAGAATTTGAAATATGCTGTGACTAGGTCAATAGGCCAAGTGGATCTAAGAGGGTAGCATACATTTATACATCTGAGTTTGGCTACACAGTCATACTTTAATTTTTTTTTTTAAATAGTAATGAGAGAGTATTGTAGGATAGTGCATAGAGAGATGGCTTCTGAATCAGAAAGATTTGGGCTCAAGTCTTGTCTCTGATACATACTGGCTATGTGATCCTGAGCAAATCACTCTTGCTACTGCCAAGGCATGTATTTAAGAACACTGATATTACAAGTCCGGCCCAAAGCAATGCTTCCATATGAGTTACTTGGGCAGGAGTGCCACTTTAATTTAAAGTATGGCTATTAAATATACTAATCAAGAAGAAGGCATGAAAGGTAAAGGAGCAACTAAAGGAAGGAATTCAGCAAGCTTGGCAGGCAATATAATAGGAAATCTTAATCAGTCCATCGGATCTATTTAATCGTAATCAGAGATAGTAATTGACTTGGATGCAGTATACTAAATACTTGGCATGGCTCTGGGAAACATAATGCAGAACAAAGAGAGATTGAAAGTTGCTTTAAGGGTCCTGGAACATGCCCCATGTTTCTTCTGTTACGAAATGATGTGATAATCTCATGTCTTTCTCTCTGTGTTTGTGCATGCAATCTGAACATTTGCTCCGTTTAGGAAATGAATGGTTAGAGAAAGAATAGCACAAAGGCACTTTGTGTCCACCTCTGCTCAGACTGACCTAAGCTACACTTAAACATAATCACTCTAAGGGATCATGGTGGAGCTGATATTCCTCACCATGGCTTTTATGGTTATGGAATGGTGCTCAATAATTTTCATGGATCACTGAGAAAGATTCAAGGATGAGCTTGATGGCTTTTCATGAGTGTTTTTCATGATTCTGATAACTGGACACCAGGAATTAGGAACGCTTGCCTCAGTCTTAGGATAGGGTGAGATGTAATGTCACCTAAAAGTATGGTATAGAAGCCTTCATGAACCCATATTCTAAAATAGGTGTTGTGACATTGATCCTATTTCCCTATATACTTTCTGCTTTCCTAGAAATTATCATTGGTGTAGAATGGGAAGGGGTACCCTCCCAAATACTTTTCAACTTCAATTTCATTATTGTGTTCTTCCAACCCCTCTCCTTCCATCTGTGCTGCAGACAAATGTAACCATAGCTATAGCCCTCCCTATCATTGAGCCTGTATTTCCAGTCTGCTATGTCTCCACTGTGAGACATGTATACAGGAGCACACACATACAATGAAAGATATGGGATTATCACTTCATTTCATACCAGAAGAAACGAATGAATTAATGAAAAAAAATCATTTATTAAGCGCTAACTAAGGGCAAAGCACTGTGCTAAAGAACTCTGGGTCATAATCTCGTTCTTCACATATATGTAATGGGGACAAACAGGTGAACCCCTCCCTTTCCTCCCCCAGAACACGGGACCAATTCTGGTGGACTGCTTGTGTTCTAACTCAGCCTTGGGGTAGTTTTTTGATGACCCAGAAAACTTTAGGTGGTCCCTTGGTTCTACTCCCCTCCTCCCTTCCCCACTTTCCATGGGCTAGACGGTATGTGTCGGAAAGGATCAGATACTGGGCTAGGAAAGGCTGCCCACGTGGTAGACCCTAAAAGGAGTGACTGCCTCTGGGACTTTTTTCTTCCCCTCTCCAGAACGTGTGGAATATAACCCTCTCGTTCCAGGGCTTCCCAAGAGGGATGGGGGAGAAGTGTCTTCCCTTCTTCTTGAAGTTATGACCACTGCCTGGGCACCCCTGAGTCGGGATTTCTGGCTGACTCTGCTGCGCTTCAGCCGCAGGGAGAGCCTCTGCCTTTTTCAGGAACGGAAGGGACTAGGCCCGACCTACACAACACGTGGCCAGCGGGCGGTTTGGGGCCAGGATGTCGGGAGGCGGTCACGTAAGGCAGCCTGACGAGGGTTGGTTGCCGCGGGTCATGTGACGGCGACTGGAAATCCTCTGGAAGGCCACAAGCGGCCCCCGTGTGTTGTGCCTGCCTGGACTAAGCTGTCAGTCAGTCTGCCTGTGACTCTCAGCTCAGGACCAAATCCTTGAGGATCAAGAAGATCGCCGAGGTATTTCCATTCTGACCAGCAGGCATAAATCTCTAACATCCATATCTCCATGGCAACTCCGAGGGCACGAGAGAATCTATTGTTTATTTCACTTATAAAATGAGTGGGTTTGATCCAATCTGTTTACTAAGCCCCTGCTCTTCACAGTACCGTGTGCTAGGTGCTGGGGATCCAGAGATGAAATGACACAATCCCTGCCCACAAGGGGGTGGAACTGGGTGAGTTTTAATATCACCTTCTGCTCTAGCATCTATAAAAAGATATATTAAATCTATGACTGATATTTTCCTTCCTTACCCACATGTTATGGGGTTATCTATTTAATCATGCAAATGTGCTTGAGAAACACTAGAGCTAAGCATACTTTTGTCTTAACATAAGGCCATTTCTACTCTTATTGTCAGAATAGCACTGGGCCAAGTCATTTAGAATTCTTTAGCTTAGCAATCCATTCTATTGGTGATTCTTTTCCACCCCTAGTAGAGATTTTCTTATTGGTGAGTCTTTTATAATAGTAGGTCCCCATTACTTGATGTTGAACAAGGTAAGAACTCTTGTGAGATTTCTTAGGTAGGGAGAAAAAAATGTTGGACTCTCAAAGACAGCACTAGACTTGGCGTCAGCGGCAGCTAGGTAGTATAGTGGATAAAACTATTGGAAATGTAGTCAGGAAAGATGTGAGTTCAAAGTCTGCCTTAGATACTTACTAGAGCTTGTGTAACCCCTGAGCAAATGATTTAACCTCATTCAGTCTTGGATTGCTTATCTGTAAAATGGGGATAATAATAGTGCCTACCTCACAAAGTTGTGAGGATCATATGAGAAAGTACTATATAAATACTAGATATTATTATTATTATTTTACTCCTAGCTTTACCACTTAAAAGCTATTGAGTTTTGAATCAGTCTCTTCATCTTTGTGAGCTCCATTTTCCTGATCTCTAAAATGCAGGAGATAGACTAGATAGCATGTAAAATAATTGTAACTTCCAGCTCTAAATCTCATAGTTCATTCACAATTCCTAGTCAGTCAACATGTATTAAATATGTACCAGGCACTGAGGAAAAACAAAGATGGAATAGTGCTGTATCAGTTGTTATCACTTGATCATAATTTATATATCCAACTACTTCAATGAATTTGTGAACTCATCATTGTGGGTACTACCTTCCAGTATAGAACATAGTCCATCAACTCTTTCTTAACCTATGCTATTTTTGTCTGGATCTAGTGGTATGTTGGAGCCAGCTTCTATGGACCTGGGGGAGCTGTTTATTAAATTTTCAGGGTGAACACTAATGCCAACAAAGTAGCAAACTCTACAAATCAGGGCTTAATTTATTGTTTTGTTGATTGTCTAGATATGATAAAGTGTTGGAGAAAATGTTTATAACACGGATTCAACTTAAAAGTGTGTCATGCGTACTTTTTGGTTGTTATTGTTAAACATTTACCAGTACACCATTGTATTGTTGTTGTTCAGCTGTGTCTGACTCTTCATTACTCCATTTGGGGTTTTCTTGGCCCCAGAGATACTGGAGTGGTTTGCTATTTCCTTCTCCAGCTCATTTTACAGAGAGGAACTGAGGCAAACGGATTTAAGTGACTTTCTTAGGGTCGCACAGTCAGTAGGTGTCTGGCACTGTATCCACTCTACCACCTAGCTGCCCACACCACTATATAGGTCCTTTTATAAATCCCCCATAAAAAACCTACCCAATGCCCTAAAGACCTTCTTGGTCTTTTCAAACATTTCCTGAGTAACAGTGCAACACCCGCCCTGTCTATCTCTTCTTTCTTGCTCTTGCTATATGACTGAACCACCTCCTATTCTGTTCATGCATTTGGATCACATGCTTACACCTCTTAGTCACTGTTGGTTAATATGTTGGTGCTTACTTATACCCACAATTCATCTCTTTATTGCCCTTTAGGGCTCCTGAAATTCTGATTCTTCATAAATTGTGGTGTTTTCTGATATGTAATTCTGATATGCAAAGTATCACTGGGAGATTAGTGCTAAAAGATGAAATATATATTGGGGGCAGTTTGTGGTTGTGGAAAGCTCCAGGCAATCTCTCAAAGGCAAATTCATTTGCCACCCTCTGCCTATTTAGCTCTGAGACCAGTGCATCATCCATCTGCAGTGCTTGTCCTAGAGTTAGGCACTAAGGAACTAACTTACCTTCTTGCCATAGTTTAGGTAATAGACATTTAAAAATTTGTTTGTTTTTTCCTCCCTCCTTTCCTTCCTTCCTTCCTTCCTCCCTTCCTTCCTTTCTTCCTTCCATTTTCTCTTTGTCTCTGTCTTTATTTATAAAACCTGTTTGTATAAAATTTTAACATTTTTCTTCCTTCCATTTTCTTCCTTCCATTTTCTCTTTGTCTCTGTCTTTATTTATAAAACCTGTTTGTATGAAATTTTGACATTAGCTCATTTAAAATACTTATATTTATTTATTTCACTTTCATCTAATTAAGGTTTTGGTTAGGACAGTGTCAATAGCTCTTCTCTCTCTCTTTTTTCTTTTCCTAGAGCCTAATATTCTTTTGAAATTTCTGCTATCATTTTTCATTCCATGGGTGCAGAATTTTGATTTCCTTGAAAGAGAAATCATTATTCATCCTAGTTTACTGATTAAATGATTGCCTAAAATATATTTCTAAGAACAGTAGATCTCTAGTATAACTAATCAGTTCCCTAAAAATCCAGTAATTTAATCCAGAATATTGTATCTTCAATTATTATTGTGACTATTAATAACATTAATAATAGTATGTTGCCTGATGGATAGTAGTACTGGTAAGCTTGATTATGTAATTATAGCTAAATCATGTTAATGGCAAAATGAAAATATATTTCCTCCCTCCCTCCTTCCCTACCCTTCCTCTTGTTGCCTTCCTTCCCCGCTCCTCCACTCTCCTCCCCTTTCTTCATTTTCCCTCCTTTTCTCTTCCCCTCCCTTCTTCCCTTCTCCTTTCCGCTTCCCTCTTTTCTTCTCCCATCTCCTCTCTTTCCTTCTCCTTCCCCCACCCTTACTGTCCTTCCCTCCCACTTTGCACTTTGAGGGATCCATAATCTTATCAAGTGTAGGTACTCCTTCCACCTTTGCAGATCAAAACTTCCCCATACTTCCTCTTTCTGATAAATCCATGTTCATAGCTTTCCATGAATCTACCCTAGAGGATCCATCTAATATATTGGAGGCCTTACCCTGGTTCTTTCACTCTTTTGTGGATATCCATTGTGTTTGCCCTGTCCATCTTGCTCTTGTTAGATTATCTGCCTACCTTTTTTTTTTTCCACTGGTCAATATTTTATGCTATTTTTTTTTTTTTTTGCCCACAGGTCATTCTTAGTGCTAATCTACAGCCTACTGACACACCTATTATATGTCTATTATGCTTTGGTTCGCTTGTACTGGAGAATCATCAAAGACTGGGTTATGTATTCTCTTTGGAAAAAAATTGAACCTCAATATAATAAAATCACATTAAACAATACAACAATCCCATTAAAAACATTTAAAGGAAAATTTTCCTCTCTCATAAAATTCTTCCCCAATAAGTCATAAAATGTCAGTAACGAATAACTAGATTTTAAAAATAGTTCATATTTAACATAAACAGTTTTCAGGGCTAAAAAGTAACAGCTGACATTTACATAGCATTTAAAGTTAGCAAGGTGCTTTACATGCATGATATCATTTGAGTGTAACAACAGTCCTGTGAGTCAGATGCCACAATTATTTATTAGCCCCATTTTACAGATGGGGAAGCTAAGTCTCAGAAAGGTTGAAAATGCCTTCAAGCCTGGTCAAATAGCTGGTAAATGCTAGAGGCATGGTTTGAATCTCTGTTTTCTTGGTTCTAAGAATAGCATTCTAGCCACTACACAATGCTGATTAGAAGAGACCAAAACAGAAACAACTTAGGTAACATGCTGGAGTTAAAAAAAAATCACTCAACTTCTTCCAGGAGAGATTGTAGGTACTGGACCTTTGATTTCATTAGTATAAGAAATGCTCAGATGAGTATACTCCCCTTACCAATGTAAGTCAGCACCTTCTCTGCAATTTATAGTCAGAGAGAATTACCTAGGGCACTGAGAGGTTAAGTGATTTGCCAAAGATCACACAGAAAGACCTTGTCTCAATATTCAGCCCTAAGAGATTGATCAGATTATGCTTCCTTTCACTTTTTTCCAAGCCAGTGAGTTGTTGACAGACTCAGATTCTCTTGTCTGAATGAGGCAGACCATGGAAAGAGACAAAGGAAAGTGTCAAGGAGCCCTGAGGGAGAGGAGGGAAGACACCTGTCTTAGGACACTCTCAGGAGTTAGCCCTGCATTGAAAGAGGAGTTTATTTACCGAAACACGACAGTGCCATAGACACATCCAGCAGGTCACCAGGTGCTGTATCTCAAGTTAATTTCCTGATTTTAGGAACACAGGATTTCCTAATCTCATTTATTTCTATTATGATGTAGAAGTTTGATAAAGTTTTTCACTTCCCTGGAAGTATGGAGATTTCATAGATTCATAGATTCATAAGGTCCAGAAGGGACCTTAGAGGTCTTCAACCCTCTCATTTTACAGATAAACAAACTGAGACCAAGAGAGAACAGACCTTCTCAAGGTTGCGAACGCACCAAGGAACAGAGGCAGGATTCAAACTCAGGTCTTTTGAACCCAAATCCAGACAAGTTCTTTCTCTGGACCATGCTGTTAGGAAAAGTTTCCATATTTCAGTGATCAGTAAGTGATCTGAAGCCTTGGTAAATATACCAACTACCTTGGGAAATCTACTTTATCCCTTTCTCTTCTCTCACCCTTTCCTACCCTTTTCATGCAAAATTCGTGAAAAGCAGATGTTAAGGCTCTGGAACAGTATTAGATTTCTTAAATTGCATCAATCTTTGTGGTGTCTGTGATACTTGGTAAGCTTCTAAGTTTATGTTTATGGTGTTTTGAGGGTCCACGATTTTGTTGCTGCTCCCTCTAATGGCTCAGATCCCAACCCTTTAATATCTTAGGTCAATGGTTTTCATGAGTTATTGTGGCCAAACAACTTGTCACCTGGTGGTCAGCTTTGACAGTCTGAGCAAGACTGATCCTTGGACAGAAAATGATCTGACTAGGCTTATACTTAAGGCCTTTCTAGCTTGGTAGTATTTGCCAGATCATGCATTCTCTTTGTGGCCTTCAAGAACCCAGAGTTATTTCTATGCCATGATGAGGTATCAGAGAAGGACTTTAATAAAGTGTCTTTTATGATAGGTTGTTATAAAAAAGAATCATCAACATTAATATCATAGATGTTTTTGCTGATTTGTTTTTTTTTGTCAATTCTACATTTGGAATGACAAAGGCAATGTGTGTATCTTCTTTTCTGTAATTGTAGGGTATCTTTCTTGCTTGTCTACTTGCTCTGGTTCTCTCTTTCCCCCCTCCTCTTCTATCCCTTCTATTTTATTTCTTTCCCTGTATTCTTATTTGACACTCAAATTCCCAAATGAAAAGTCTTGACACTCATTTGCTAGTCTTGCCTACATAAAAGTGTAGTACCCAGATATTTGGAAACATCTGGATCTTTTATAGTTACATAGACAGTTTCTCTTGATTATCCTTCCCACAGCTACATCCTTTTTTGCAATGTGCTCATCATCTTCTTTGACATTAAGAAATCAAGGTAATATATACTACATTTTATTTTGCTGAAGAGCAAGCATGGGTTATCATAGAACGCTTTGAGATTACTTTGAGGGAAGGGAGGGACTAATCTGGAGGTTTTCCCTCTATTTCCATGTAAAAAAAGTTGTTTTTCCTCTATAACAACTGATTTCATCGTGTTCAAAATACTTGCCTGAGAGTTGGTGCTGGAATAGTCTTTTGTCTTCCCTGAAAGAAGATGCATGAATGAAGGGGGAAGTTTTTGATCATTTCAGATCAGAAAGAGAGGCATATTTCCATTATGCAAGGCACTGGATTTCTTTTCTATTCAGCCAAGTAGTATGGCAAAGGCATATTTCTTCAAAATAACTTTTTTTTTTTACTATTGTGATAATGAATAACTCTCTTCTATACTGCTACAGGCAAAGCTTCCAAATAATGACTAATCTAGTGACTTTTCATTTGAAAGTATTACTGTCATATAGAAAGGAGAGATAGTGTGGGAAAGAAAGTGATTTCAAGATACCTAATGGGATCAAGTTTCCAGAATTGGGGTGCTAGGCTACATGAGAGAAAGAATGAAAGTAGAGTTTCATAGCCATCCACTGCCACACATGTGCCAACCACTACCTTCCTTACCTGAAAAACATAGGTTGCCTTGAGGGTAATGATATAAATGTTAAATCCTTGTTGGGAAGACAACCTTAATTGGAAATCCCAAGCCAGTGATATTAGACTGCAAATACATTGGAGCACTTGTGTTCTTTGGGTTGTATGAGGAGAGTAGAATAGAAACACTCATCATTACAATGTGTGGCACATAACAAGCATAATAAATTAATAAATGCTTGCCAATTAATTGTGATGTGGACAGCAGCAAGATGGTAAATTTTGTTCCTAAGAATTTTGCCTTTCTAATTTTCTTGTACCAGGCATAGAGAGCAGTTCAGGCCCCTTGAGGAAAAGTGAAAAGAAATGAAATAATAGATACTGAAGAAAATAAGACATAGGTGTAATCTAAGGAAAGGGATTGGTAGAGGAGAAAAGCTATTTCTACCAAGAATAGAACAGGAGTAAATAGGCCTACAATTGTTGTCATTGAGACTCCAAATAGATATTGTGGATACTTATTTGACTTGGAAAGGTTGTAAGAGTTTGGGTGGGATTACCAAGTATGCATGGGAGTTTGGAACACTTGCATTATATCTGCCCCAAGGAAAGTGTGACGTGGAGAAGACATTTAGCCACTGAATGAGTGGCTAAATGAAAGGCAATGAAATACAGCTACAAAGACTATGGGAAAGAGTGGATAAATTATAACTATAAAGAATTGTATAGAACCTATAGAAAGGAGAGAATTGCTTCCTGTTCATAAAGGAGGAAAGAGAAAGAGTAAAAATGTTTTTGAAAATATGGTATTTCTAGAACAATAGAAATATTGAATCATATAAGTATGTGAGAATATCAAAAGAGAAACCAGCTCAAATATAGGAAAAGAGAAGAGAGAAGCAAAGAAGCAGATTAATTTTCATTTATTATGTTCATCAGAAGCTGAAATATAATTATTTGTGGATATTCTTTTGACTTGGTTGATGGTAGAAAAATAGTTATGTCTACATACATGTGTATATATATCAGATACATATATACTTTATGCAATTTTTATTACAAAACTGCAATCTCATTCTTTGAGCTTTTATTTTTTAAAAATGTATTAATTTCAAACGTTGTTTTATAATTTTGAGTTCCAGATTCTTTCCCTCCTTTTCACCTCTTCTCCACCAACTGAGAAGGCAAACAATATGACATCAATTATACTTGTGAAATCATGCAAAGCATATTTCCCTATTAGTTATATTGCAAAAGAAAAGCAAAAAAAGTGAGAAAATTATGGTTCATCAGTTCTCTAGTGGTATTTCTGGGTCAAAGGGTATACACAGTTTTATAGCCCTTTGGGCATAGTTCCAAATTGTTCTCCAGGATAGTTGGACCATTTCACAACTCTGTCAACAGGGCATTATTGTATCTATTTTCCCTCATCCTATCTGACATTTGTCATTTCTGGTAGGTGTGAGGTGGTACTTCAAAGCTATTTTAATTTGCATTTCTCTAATCAAGAGTGATTTAGAGCATTTTTTTTATATGAGTATAGTTAGCTTTGATTTCTTTTGAAAACTGCCTGTTCATTTCCATTGACCATTTATCAGTTGGGAAATGGCTCTTATCAGTTTTCTACATATTTGAGAAATGAGACCATTATCAGAAGAACTTCATTGTCTATGGTATGTTTTAGCAAATTGTAGTTTCCCTGATTATCTCTTTTTAATTAGGTCTATTTTTGCTTTCACTTTGTCTGAAATCATAAAACTGCCTTTACTTCAGCCGAAGCATATTAGATTCTGCTCCAACCCTTTCAGTTTTTGTGTCTTTCTGTTTAAAATGTGTCTCTTATAAGCAACATATTGTTGGATGCTGATTTCTAATCCATTCTGCTAACTACTTCCATTCCATGGTTGAGCTTTTCCTTCATATTCACAGTTATGATTGATTACTGTGTATTTCATCCATTCCATTTTCTTCTTTTCTTTCTCTTGTTGTCTGTCCTCAAAAGTTTGTTTTGCTTCTAACCATTGTGTCCCTTAATCCAACCTCCCTTTTATCACACACACACCCACCCACACACACACACACACACCCTGCTCTATCCTCTTTCCCTCCTATTTCTGTATTGGGTAAGATAGATTTCTATACAGAAATGGGTGTGTGTACATATGTGTATGTATATGTGTGTGTGTGTATATATATATATGTATGTATGTTATGTATCCTTCCCTCTTTGAACCAATTCTGATGTGAGTTAGGCTCAGGCATTGCCCACCTACACCCCCAATTTCCCCCTCTACTATAAAAGCTCCTTCTTGCACACCTCTTTAATGTGAGAAAATTTTCCCTATTCTGTTTTTTCTTTCTCCCAGTGCATTCCTCTTTTTCCCTCCTTCATTTTTTTTGTAGATCATTTCAACATAATCAACTCACCTTCATACCTTCAATCTATGTAAACTCCTTTCAACTGCCCTAATGATGATAAAGTTCTTAGGAATTACATGAATCATCTTCCCCTACAGAGATGTAAACAGTTTAATCTTATTGAGTTTTTTGTGATTTCTCTTTCATGTTTACTTTTATAAGTATAGTTTACCTTTATAAGTATATATTTATAAGAAAAGTATAAAAATTTTCTTGGGGTCTTGTGTTTGAATGTCAAATTTTCTATCTAGCTTTGGTCTTTTCATCAGGAATGCTTGAAAGTCCTCTATTTCATTAAATACTCATTTTCCCCTGAAGTATTATACTTAGTTTTGCTGGGTAGGTTATTTTTTGGTTTTAATCCTAGCTCCTTTGCCTTCCAGAGTACCATATTCCAAGCCCTCTGCTCCTTTAATGTAGAAGCTGCTAAATCTTGTGTGATCCTGACAGGGGCTTTATGACATTTGAATTGTTTCTTTCTGGCTACTTGAAGTATTTTCTCTTTGACCAGGAAGCTCTGGAATTTGGCTATAATATTCTTGGGAATTTTCATTTTGGGATTTCTAGCAGGAAGTGATTGGTGGAATCTTTCAATTTCTACTTTGCCCTCTGGATCTATGACATTGGGCCAATATTCCTTGGTAATTTCTTGAAATATGATGTCTATGCCCTATTTTTGATCATGGCTTTCATAATACTTAAATTACCTCTCCTTGATCTATTTTACAGGTCAGTTGTTTTTCTGATGAAATAGTTCACATTTTCTTCTATTTTTTTCATTCTTTTGACATTGTTTTATTGTTTCTTGATATCTTATGGAGTTATTAGCTTCCACTGGTTCAATTCTAATTAAGGAATTATTTTCTTTAGTGAGCTTTTGAACCTCTTTTTCCATTTGGCCAATTCAGCTTTTTAAAGGAGTTCTTTTTCTTCCACTGAATTTTTGTTCCTCTTTACTATTTGGTCAATTCTGTTTTTTAAGGTGTTGTTTTTAATGTTTTTTGTGCCTCTTTTACTGAGTAGTTAATTCTATTTTCATAATTTTCTTGCATCGTTCTCATTTCTTTTCCCAAATTTTCCTCTACCATTCTTATCTCTTTCTTCAAATCTTCTAGGAATTCTGTTGGGCTGGTGTCCAATTAGCAATTTTTTTCAGGCTTTGGTTGTAGTGTGTGTGTGTGTGTGTGCTGTGTTCTTTGGAATTTGTGTTTTAGTCTCCTCTACCATAGTAGCTTTTTGTGGTAAAGTTCTTTTGTTATTGTTGTTGTTTGCCCATTTTTCCAACTTAATTCTTGACTTTGAACTCTATGTCAAAGTTGGGGTCTTTTCATCTGGGCATGAGGGGGCACTGTCCCAAGCTTTCATCTTTCTCATGCAGCATTTTCAGAGATAGTTCTGGAGGTCTGCAAGTTTCCAGTGCTTCCAAGTTGGTATGAATCAGGGAGAGGTGTGGTCAATGTTCTCCTGATTTTTACCCAGAAAGGGCCCCTACTGCCCTAACAATACTCTTGGCCTTGGAACTGTGACCAGGTACCCTATTCCACTGCCCTGCAAGTTCTAGTGCTCCTTTTGGCCCTGGAACTGTGACTAGGGCCCTTGTTCTCTTGTGACCAACCACAAGTGCTCTTCTTTGCCCTGGAATGAATATTCAAAACTGTATGTGGGCAATAGAATTGCTATTCAGTGCCAACTATATTCATTGCCTGCAATCAGACCAGTTGTCTGATCCTGTTATCATGTCTAGACTGATGGCTCCCAAAGTTGCTGCTGTTGCCACTCTGTGTATGTGCTCTGGACAGGCCTCCACTTCAGTGTTACAAACGTCTCCTGTGGACCTCCCAAGTTTTCTTAGATTGGACAAATGTCTCATTCTGATCTTTTGTTAGCTTTGCCACTCCAAAATTTGATTTGAGGCATTATTTAAAAGTTATTTGGAGGAAATTGTTCAGAGAGTTCAGCTGGGTTATTGCCTGTAATCTGCCACCTTGAGTCTGTCACCCCTCTCCCCCTACCTGTGCCCCATTAGATTTTTTAAAGAAAAAAAAAGATAAGCAGTTACCTTTCCAAATGGTTAAAATTCAACTTTCTCTTAAGTAAGAGAATAGGGTAGTTGATCCTTTGATCTCTTCTGATTACATGATCTATTGCTTCTTTTTTGAAATTCTTTGCAAAAGGAAAAAATGCTTTTTTTTAAGCGGGGGGGAGGGGTACATTCTATTCTATGGATACATTCTAGTATTCAGAAGGACTAAAATTAATATTGTAATGAGTTATTTTAACAGTGCCTACTCATATTCTTGGAGTATAACTATTAGCCAAGATGGCCATACAGATATCATGCCCTATTGATATCAAGCATTTATTTTCTAATGTTATTTAATGGTTCAAATGAAGCTTGGTTTTGACTCATTTGACTCAGTCTCTTTTTCTGTTCATAGTTACTCTTATGCCTTTTACCTCCTTGTCCTCAGAAGGTGTTCTGATAGGCATTTTAGTTCTTATTCTGCCTGCAGTGACGTGGGACACACACATATATATATATATATATATATATATATATACATATACATATATGTATACATATATTTACGTATATATAAATTTAGTGGAAATGCTAAATAAAACATTTGTGCTCTTAAAATTTTTAACAGAAGCCTGTGTTTTTGCCATTAAAAGAATTAATCGGGCAGGATGTCTTTAATCAATGGACAAGTCAACTGGGTCACACAAAAGACCAAATAATGGTGTTGTAACTTTAAAAAATTCTCTGACTTTTGCTGCCTTTTATAAGCGTGAAAAAAAAAATCAAAAGCAGTAAAAACTTATATTATTTCTGTCAGTAGCCCTTTTCATAAAATGTTGTGAAAACAATCTCTCTAAGAAGGAAGCGACATACTGAGCAACAAGCCTCAATTTCAGGAAGTTCATTTTTTCCCTTGGCTTCCAGCCCAGTGCCATCAGAACTAATTAAAAACAGAGCCACGCTGGTATGAGGCTCAGTGTTTGGGCTTTTCAATAACAGAGTAGCAAACCAGGGGGATGTCTAATGAGAATAGTTTCTGAGTTTGTTTTGTAGCATTGGGCAACTATGTCAATTACTGGAACTGCAGCTCAGGGCCAGCACACATGCTGAGATGTGAAAGAATGTTATTGCAGTGCAGATTGAGCGACTGCTTTGATACATGCGATATGCATGTCACTTGGATGCTGTTGCTGTGCCTTGGCTCTTGACTGAATCAGAAGAGGCTGGTGCCACCTTGCTCTCTTCTCTGAGGCCAGATCAAATGTCACAGGGCCTGGATTTCATCTGGATCCTTAGTTAGGCTCCAGTCAAAAAATAAATAAAGTCTGGATTCTGGGTAGGAATAATAATGACACCTTGTGACTTTAGAGCACTTTTAAAGTTAAATCAGTCGATCAACAAGCATTTCTTAAATGTGTTGTAGAGCATTGTGGTAGCAGCTAAGAAGGACAGTAGATAGAGTGCAGGGCCTGGGGTCAGGAAGACTTCCGTTTAAATTCAGTCTGAGACACTAGCTGTGTGATCCTAGGCAAGTCACTTCACCCTGTTTGCCTCAGTTTCCTCATCTATAAAAGGAGCTGGAGAAGGAAAAAGAAAACCCCTCCAGTATCATTGCCAAGAAAACCTCCAATATGTTATGAAGCATTGGACGTGACTGAACAACAAGGCATTATGGTAGGTGCTGAAGATACAGAAGGGTGACAATTCCAGTCTTCAAGGAGTTTACATTCTACTAGGCCAGGATTCCTAATTTTCTTTTTGTGTTATAGCTTATTTGAAAGTCTTGTGAACTTTTCTCAGAATAATGTTTTTAAATGCATAAAATAAAATGTGTAGGATTGCAAAGGAAACCAATTATATTGAAATAGTCATTGAAATATATTTTTTAAAAATTTTACAGACCCCAAGTTTTCAACTCCAGTGCTAGGGATATGCAACATGATCACAGATAAGTAAATATTCAGTGAGTACAAAATAAGATACTTAATAAATTAGAGAGGGATACTAATAATTGAGGAAATGAGGAAAGGCTCTTGAAGGAGGTACCTCTTGAGATGGTTCAGTGGATAGAGCACTGGGCCTGGAATCAGGAAGACCTGGGTTCATATTTGATCAAAGATACTAGCTGTGTGATCCTGGGCGACTTCTTTAACCACTGTGCCGCCTAGCTGCCTGTGTCTCCCCTTTCTCCCCTCCTCTTTATCTTATAGCTCCTCTTTCTTCCGCAGTTATCAAAAGATAATTGGAATAACAGACAAGTCACTTAACTTCTGTTTGCTTTAATCCACTGGAGAAGAAAATGGCAAACCACTCCAGTATCTTTGCTAAGAAAGCACCATAGACAGTATGGTTCATGGGATCATGAAGAGTTGAACATGATTGAACAACAACAAAGAAGTTTAAGGAGGCAGATGTGAGGAGGAAGAATATCCTTGCATGGGGGAGAGCCTTTGCAAAAGCATAGAGTTGGAAGAAGGCATGTTGTATATGTAGCCAGCAGAGCAGGTTCGCTGGAATGTAAAGTATATGAAGGGGAGTAATGTGGAATCAGGCTGGAAAGGTACACTGGAGTCACATGATAAAGAACTTTAAATGCCAAAGATTGACATCTTGAGTGTTAGTGAACTTTAATGGGTCAGAATAAGTGAATTTAATTCAGAAGATCACTACATATAATACCATGGGCAAGAATCCTTTAGAAGAAATGGAGTATCCCTCATAGTCAGTAAAGGGGTGAGAAAAGCACTACTAAAGTATACTCTCAAAAATGACTGAATGATATCTGTTTGAATATAAAGCAAACCATTCAACATCACAATAATAGAAGTCTATGCTTCAAACACTGATGCCAAAGAGGCCAAAGTTGATCAGTTTTACAAAGACCTACAACATCTTCTAGAACTAATACCAAAAAAGATACCACATTCATCATAAGGGATTGGAATGCTCAAGTAGGAAATCAAAAGATAATTGGAATAACAGGCAAGTTTGGCCTTGGAGTACAAAATGAATCAGGGCAGAAACTAATAGAGTTTTTGTCAGGGTAACTCTCCTCTCATAAGAAACACTCTTTTTCAACAAACCAAAAGGTGATTCTACACATGGACGTCATCAGATGGTCAATATAGAAATCAGATGTATATGCTTTGCAGCCAAAGGTAGAGAAGCTCTATACAGTCAGTTAAAACAAAATCTGGAGCTGACTTGGCTCAGATCATGATCTACTTATTGCAAAATTCAGAAAAATTTAAAAAAGGAGGAAAACCATCAGACCAAATGGGTGTGACCTAAATAATATCCCTTATGAACATGAAGTAGAAGTGATAAATAGATTCAAGGGATTAGATCTGATAGATAGAGTGCCTGAAGAACTACGGATAGAAGTTTGCAGTATCATACAGAAGGCAGCAACAAAAACATTTCAAAGAAAAAGAAGAGCAAGAAAGCAAAATAGTTGTCTGATGAGGCTAAATAGCTGAGGAAAGAAGGAAAGGGAAAGGGAAAGGAGAACGGGAAAGACATACCCAACTGAATGTAGAATTCCAGAGAAGAACAAGGAGAGATAAGAAGGTTTTCTTACATGAACAATGCAAAGGAATAGAAGAAAACAATATGATGGGAAAGACAAGAGAACCGTTCAAGAAAATTAGAGATATTAAGGGAACAGTTCACGCAAAAATGGACATGATAAAAGACAAAAATTGTAGGGATTTAACAGAAGTAGAAGAGATTAAGAAGAGATGGCAATAATATGCAGAAGACCTATACAAGAAAGATCTTAACATAACTGATAACCACAATGGTGTGGTTACTGACCTAGAGCCAGACATCCTAGAGAATGAAGTCAAGTTGGTCTTAGGAAACATTGCTAATAATATAGCTAGTGGAGGTGATGGAATTCCAGTTGAGCTATTTAAAACCCTAATAGATGATGCTGTTAGAGTGTTGTACTCAATATGCCAGAAAATTTGGAAAGTACAACAGTGATCATTGGATTGGAAAAGGTCAGTTTATGTCCCAATTCTAAAGAACGGGAATGCCAAAGAATGTTCAAATTACCAAACAATTTCACTCCTTTCACAGGCCAGCTAGGGTATGCTGGAGATTCTGCAAGCTAAGCTTTGGTAATATGTGAACCAAGAATTACCAGAAAAGCAGATTGATTTTCAAAGAGGCAGAGGAACTAGAGACTAAATTGCCAACATTCTCTGGATTGTGGAAAAAGCAAGGGAGTTCCAGAAAATCTTCTACTTCTGCTTCATTGACGCTACTAAATAAAGCTTTTGACTATGTAGATCGCAACAGCATGTGGAAAGTCCTCAAAGAGATGGGAATATCAGATGTCTTACTTGTCTCTTGAAGAACCTGTATGAGGGCCAAGAAGCAAGTTAGAGCCAAACATGGAACAGTTGATTGGTTTAAGATTGGAAAAGGAGTACAACAAAGCTGTATATTGTCACCTTATTTAATTTATGCAAAATATATCTTGCAAAATGCCAGAATGGATTTCAGCCAGAAAGCTGAAATTTAGGTTTTCAGGAGAAATATCAACAATCTCAAAGATGCAGATGATACCACTCTAATGGCAGGAAGTAAAGAGGAATTAAGAAGCCTCTTGATAAGGGTGAAAGAGGAGAGTGTAAAAGCTGGCTTGAAGCTCAACATCAAAAAACTAAGATCTTGGCAAACTGTTCTATCACTTCCTAGAAAATAGAGGGAGAAGAAATGGAAGCAGTGTCAGATTTTATATTCTTGGGCTCAGTGATAACTGCAGATGATGACAGCAGCCATGAAGTTAAAAGATGCTTGCTCCTTTGAATGGCAAATCTGGACAACATACTAAAAAGCAGAGATATCACCTTGCTGACAAAAGTCCATATAGTCAAAGCTATAGTTTTTCCAACAGCAATGTATAGCTGTGAGAGTTGGACTATAAGGAAAGCAGAATTGTTGCTTTTGAATTGTGATGCTAGAGAAGACTTTTGAGAGCCCTTGGACAGTAAGGAGGTCAAATTAGTCAATACTTAAAGAAACTAATTCAGGCTATTCACTGAAAGGTCAAATACTGGAGCTTAAATACTTTGGACACATATTGAGGAGACAAGAGTCATTGGAAAAGACCTTGATGTTGGGAAAAATTGAAGGCAAAAAGAGAAGGGGATGGCAGAAGATGAGATGGATAGATAGTATCATGGAAATAACGAATATGAACTTGGACAGACTTCAAGAGATAGTGGAGGATAGAAGGGCCTGGCATGTTATGGTCCATGAGGTCAAGAAGAATCAGACATGACTGAAAAATTGAACAATGCCAACAACTGTGTGAAAGGTGGATTGGAGAAGGGAGAGAGTAGATGAAGGCAGACCAATTAGGCTCCTTTTGGAATAGTTCAGGCAAGAGGTGATAAAGGTCTGAAGTAGGATGGTTGTGATGTAAATAAAAAGGAACAAATGTGAGAGATGTAGAAATAGAATTGGTAAATTTTGGTAATTTTTGGAATTTGGTCTGTGAAGAAATAACAGTGAAAAGTAAGATTTAATCAAGTTTAACTTCAGCTCGGGGATTATGATGCCCTCTGTAGAAATAGGGAAATAAAGAGGAAGGGGAGTTCTAGGAGTAAAGATTCTATTTTGGACATATTGAGTATGAGATGCCTATGGGACATATAGTAGGAGATGTTCAAGTGGCAGTAAAAGATATTCAACTGTAACTAAAGAGAGAGATGAGGACTGAGTATGTAGATTTGGGGATCCCCTGCATAGAAATGACAAGTTGAATCCATGAGAGTTCATTGGATCACAGAAAGAAAAAAGTTAGGAGATGGAACACAGATAATAATTCAGCAAAGGAGACTGATAAAGATTAGTCTGATACAGAGGCAGAGAACCATAACAGAGAAGTGTTATGAAAACCTAAGTCACAGCAAGTATATAGAGTAGGGGTTGGCAAACTACAGCCCGAGGCCCTGTGCCTGTTTTTCTGTTTGTTTGTTTGTTTGTTCTTTTGGTATAACCCAAGCTAAGAATGGTTTGGGCTGGATTTGGCATACAGGCCATAATTTGTGAACCCTTGTTCTTGAAGGAGGGAATTGTCAGCAGTGTCATATATGCTATTGAGAGGTCAAGAAGGATGAGGACAGAAGCATGAAGACTGAGAAAAGGCCATTGGATTTAGAAAATAAAGAGATCATTGTTGACTTTGTTGAGAACAGTGTCTGTTGAGTGGTGGGGACAGAAGTAAGTTTAGGAATGAGACAGAAAGGAGTGGCAGGTGTGAATGTGCAGGCAATGAGTGTGCATATAGTTTTGCCTAGGTTTACATAGCACTTTTATAACATTACTTTGTGAGGTAGGTAGTGCCTGTATTATTAACCGCATTTTATAGATGAGCAAGGAGGAGTTAAGATGAGGCTTAGAGGGGTTAAGTGACTTTGTGTGGGGTCATATAGCTATTAAGTGGTAGAGCTGGAATTTGGATCCAGGTTTTTCCTGACTGTTCTTTCTGTAGCTCTTTCCGTTATACCACATAACTTGTAAGAAGTCTTTAACTTATAAGACCATCATAGGGTAGGGTGAAAGGGGAAGAAGGAAGAATGAGAGAGAACTAACTTATACACATACATGCTCAGGAGGCAGCTAGATGGTGCAGTGGATAGAGCAGCGGCCCTGGAGTCAGGAGGACCTGAGTTCAAATGCGGCCTCAGGCACATGATACTCATTAGCTGTGTGACCCCGTGTTAAGCAAGTCACTTAATCCCAGTTGCCTGGCCAAAAATAAATAAATAAAAACAAACACATACATGCTCAGTACCAAATGAGAAAGAGAAAGAAGTTGAGTCTATAAGCAAAGTGAAGTGAAGATCTGGATAATTCATATCCAAATCCACTTTTTCTTGGAGATTACACACACACACACACACACACAATCTCCACATAAAATGGATTTTGTATCATCTTGATTCATTACTAAATTGACCATAGGGGGAATTGACCATAGGGGATTTTGCTCCAGTATCTTTATTTTCAATCATTCCCCTCTCTTCAGGCTCTCAAAAAAAGGTAATTTTTATTTTTCTATGTCATTCATTTCAGAATATATCTTTTTTCCTTCCCTAATAAGCTATCTCTTTAGCAAAAGAGAAAGGATAGTTCAGCAGAACCAACTCATTGCAGTAGTCCCACCCATCTTTGCAATGAAGTGAGGGAGGTATATTTTCTCAACTCTTCTCCAGGGCTCCTTTGGTTGTTAAAATTACACAACATACAGCTTCATTTTATTGTTCTTTCTGTTTACAATGTTGTAGACATTGTGTATATTGCTTTCCTGGATCTTTTTACTTCTCTTTGTATCAATTCACACAAAACTTCTTGTGTTTCTTTGAATTCTTTATATTTTAATTTCTTAGAGTGCAGTAATATTCCATTACATTTGTATGGTACAACTTGTTTAATCATTCCTCAACTGATAGGCACCTAATTTGTTTCCAGTTCTTTGTTACTACAAAAAAGTGCTACACTGAATATTTTATTATATATGGGTCTTTTTTACCTTTTATGTCATTGGAATATAAGCCTAATATTGGTACATTGGGATATTTGGGTCAAAGATCTGGACATTTTATTCACTTTTAAAAATAAGAATTTAAAGTTGCTTTCCAATGAACAGATCTAACAGTGTATGGACACTGAAATTTGTTTCAGTGCTCAAATTCTTTGATTAGAGTGCTTGACTTCTGCAGTTTTTCCAGCATTGATTATTCCTATCTTTTGTTGTCTTTGCCAACTTGGTGGGTCTGAGGTGAAAGTTCAAAGTTGTTTTGATGTTCATTTTTGATGATTTAGGTAAATTTTTCATATGACTGTAAATAATTTGCAATTCTTTTGAGAACTATGGGTTTATATCCTTTGACCATACTCCTTCTTTTGAAAAAAAATTATTGAACCTTTAAAACATCATAGAAATCTCCTGATATCCACTAATGAACTTTCCTTTAAAACAAAGAAATACAATTAAGCAAAATCAACTAAGAAAATAATCATGTCTGGCAGCATATGCAATATCTTGCCTATATAGTCTATGGCCACTCTGCCAAAAAGAAAGAAGGGCCCTTTCCTCTTTATTAGGAAGATATTGGTCAGCTTCTTTTTAGGGCTATTTTAGTTTTCATTATTGTAGCCGTTGCCTAATTGTTTTCCTAATTTCCATGTTTCTGTGATTCTTGAGGTAAGATTTATGCATTCTACCTTCCAGCCAAACCAGTTTATCTACGTTTTCTTGGACCTGATATTCCACCTCCCATTTCTGTTCCTTTGTACAGGCTATCATCCAATTTTGGAATGATCTCCTTCACCTGTCTCTCAGAGTCACTAACTTCCTTCAAATTCATCTGAGGTAGCCCTTGCAACATCCTGTTCTGATTCTTCCCAACTGCCATTGCTCTTCCTGGGATATTACCCTATATTTATTTTATATTTAATTTTTCACGTATGTATTGTTTTCTTCCAATAGAGTATAAGCTCCTTGAAGGCAGAGACTGTTTTGTTATTGTTTCCCTAAAACCTACGTAGTGCTTGGGCACATAGTAGGTACTCAATAAGTGTTTGTTGAATGAACCTCTAACTTTTGACATACCTATCAGTTGAGATGGGCTATCTAGGATATATGGTAATGTCACCAACCTGGGCAAATAACTGGGGTTATTGCATTGGTAGCTTCCAAATTTTCTCTTCCCTTCCACTTTCTCCCCACCCGACCCCCATTTCTACTATATCTGCATTCCTGACATGTTCCTTCCCAGGAGTGATTTTTCAGAAATGGAGGTGGGATTTTAATATAAGTAGTAAACTAGATGACCACTGTTACAATTTTCTACTCTTGCTAACATAGAATTACTAGTGAAATATATTTAAAAAATAAATTTTTATTTTGTCATTTACATTATTTTTCTTAACATCTATTCATTTTAAAAACAAACAATTATTGAGTGCTTAATATCCTGGAACTAGGTGGATACTGAGATTACCAAAATGTGGCTCTCGCCCTCTAAGAATTTATGATCTAGTAGAAAAAGTAAAATATGTAACTAATAGATAACTAATGCTAGATAGAATAAGTATCATAAGAGATTAAATGAGTGGAATGGGAATTCCATAAGAGTGAAAACATTCAACTATGTGGATTGGGGAAGATTCATGAAAGAGAAGAACCCTACCAATATATATTATAGAGGTATATGACATATACTTGTAGACTATATATAAGCCTGTGATTTTAGTCCTGAAATAACATAAACAAAAACACTGTAATTCCTAACCCAAATTTGGAATTTAAGAAAGGAAAATTTTTATTACGGTATTATTAACATTAATTTCTACTTTCTGTAGACCATTTTGAGATTTGACATGTTGGTGTCAAATAGCAAAATTACCATAGATAGATATATAGTGAGGAAAGAACCTGCATTTTTTTTTCAGTGAGGTAACTGGGGTTAAGTGACTTGCCCAGAATCACACGGCTCGTGAGTATTATGTGTCTATGGCTGGATTTGTACTCAGGTCCTCCTGACTCCAGGGCCAGTGCTCTATCCACTGCACCTTAGCTGCCCCCAAAACCCACATTTGTACAAAGTGTAACTGTCATATATCTCATAGAGGCACGGAGGTATGCTATGCACTTGAAGTCTCTGCCAGAAGAACACAAACTCTATAAGGTCCTACTAAGTTAGAAAAGCTTTGAGTATTGGCCTCATGCCAGATTGAATGTTTGTTTTCCTAGAGCCTGCCTAGCTAAGTTTGAAGAGGTATCACCACAGAGAAGGTTGGTGAAGGCAGTGTTTTTGGCCATAGCAGCTCATTAAACTGTCTTAGGTATGGAGGACTTGTGATTTACTGTGGGTAGACAGAGGAAACCACACAGATGAAATCATGGATCTTTGAAGTCTGAAAGTAAGTGCATAGCTCAGTCCTATTACCACAGTAGCATTCCTTTTAAATTAGAAGTGGAAACTACTAATATTATGAGGTTTAACTCTCCTAGTTTGTGTTTTGTGTCTTTTGTCTTGTTAGTCCATATTTTGTAGGTCTGGCTTTCTCAGACCCATGTCTATACAAGAGGAAATTTAGGAGTCTAATGTTTGCTTAGTAAAATAACAGATTACAATCTTGAAAATAACAGGTCTACCTTCTCTTTGTGTTCTTTAAATGTCTATTGACACATGTTAGGAATAAGACAGTTTGACCTAGATGAGCCAGTGCTTAAATGTATCTTAGTAACACAAAGATAGACAAACAAGTTTCCCTTTAACAGAAATTTAAAACCAAAATATGGTTAAAAAATTGGTAATTTGAAGAATCAGAAAGCCAAAAATCAACAAAAATTATGATGGCAGCAGTTCTGTAACACTTCCATTTGGTTTCTCTGTATCTGTGGGCTCTGTGAACTGAGACCAACACCTAACTATGGAGAAATGAAGAAAAGGGAACTGAAATCTGATTTCTTAGTTTCTCTAGATTTAAGCAGAATCTGGCAGAATCTGCTTCTGTAATTTCCCTTTTTTTCCCAGGAATTATTCCTCTGAAGGAAGGTGGGCTTTGGTGCAATATTGACACAGTGGGTAGAACAGAAACTTCCACTGTCAATATCAAAAATCCTATTTGTGTTATGCCAATGAACCATAAGGCTCTTTTTAATAGACTTAGCTATTTTTTGTTTTAATGAAATGGGCAAATGGGAGCTGAAGAAACTATATGGTTATATCACATAGGATACAATGATAATATCTTTTTTCCATAATATAAAAATACTTTTCTTGAACACGTCTTCTTGGTTAACACAGAGTCACTCACAAGAGAGTTGTATTCAGGACTTTGAACTAGCAAAGATAATAATTGGCAGTATGTAGAGTGTGGATATTATGTATTATTTTTATGAAATTAAAGTCCAAACTTCCAGGCTCAACATGCAGCAGTGTACATAAACTTTATCTTCATGGTCAAAGGTTTCTCTCAAGTCAAGAAGGAAAATTTTGAAAACAAATGTTTTCAATGTTTTCAAAATTATTTCAAGAGAGATAAAGATGGGCAAATTAGGATGGACCATGAAATACATAGGCTTGTCCATATGGCAGAAGCATCCATTTGGGACCCTGGCTTATTATTTGGGCTACATTAAAGTGACTCTTGACTAATTGGACAGAACAAATGTACCGGTTTCTGTCTAATTTACTTTTGAGGACAGTGCTAGCCAGGGATGCCAAAAAGACTTTAGTTGTCTTCCCCACATTAATTATAGGGAGGAATTCCCTTCTTTCATGTATATATATATATATATATATATGTACACACACACACACATACACATATACATACATATATGTGCATACATATATATGTGTATATGTGAATATATATAAACATATACATATAAACATATATATATATATAAAGGTTCTCTGAAAGTATCAGTAATACCATATCTTAAGTCATACTATCTCCATCCATATACAGCATTCATATACACACATGTACACACCTATATGTCACATATTTACACATAAATTACACAATGCACAGATTTCACATTATTTGTCTGTGCCACTTACTATATTTGAACTAAAGGCTTTGTGCTATATTTCAGTAAATCAGTACATAGTTAAATATAAATATTTGGGGATGGCAGAGGGAGAAATGGCCTGTATTATTATTATCATTTTATTCTAATTTAATATACATAGTCTTCTTTTCTAAATGGGAGTGAGAAATGCTAATATAACAAGGTATCAATTGAACTCTACCATTTGGTGAATTACACTTTGTTGATCTGTTACTTAAAGGCAGTGCTTTCTCAGACCACTGTCTATGAAATAGGGGGCGTAAATATAATAAATAGCCTTTTAGGCCTCTGGAGTAGAGTTGCTATCAACAAACAAATAAAAATGCTCTAAATCACTAATAATTAGAGATATATAAATTAAAGCAATTTTGAGGTTCCATATTACACTCATCAGATTGATAAAGATTACTAAAAAAAAAAAAGAAAATGACAATTGTTAGAAGGGCTTCAGGAAAACACGGTCAATAATGTGTTTTTTGTGGGGTTATGAATTGGTACAGTCATTCTGTAAAACTTTGGAATCATGCCCCCAAAGTCACTACACAGTGTATATCTTTTGACTCAGAGATATCACTACTAGATTTATGCTCCAAGGACATCAAAGAAGGAGGAAAAGGACTGATGTTTACAAATTTATTTATAACAGCAGTTTTTGTTATAATGAAGAACTGAAAATTAAGGGTGTACCTATCTATTGGCAGTTGTTGAGGAATGGCTCAACAAATTATGGCATATAAAAGTATTGTAAATTCTGTTGTGCCATAGAAAATACCAAATAGTTGGGGAAGATCTATGTGAAATCATCCAGAGTGAAGTGAACCAAATCAGTAAAACAATTTAAACAATAACAATACTATAAAGTAAAAGAACTCTGAAATATTTGAGAATTTTGATCAATGTAATATCCACCTCTAATTCTAAAGGACAGATGATGAAGAAGCCTGCTACCCACTTCTTGACAGAAAGATGAGAGACTCAAGATAGAGGATAATAAGTCATATGTTTTTTGAAAAAAAAACAAACAAAACAAAAACCACACAACTATGGTGGGGATTTGTTTTGTCTGACTAGAAATATTTACTACATGGGATTTTTTTTTTCTTTTCCAGTGGAGGGGGCAGGTTGAAGGACAAGAGTGAGTAAAGATATGGTAAAGAAATAATAAAGAAAAGAGGGTCATTGATGCTTTTTTTTTTTAATTCAGAGACAAAAACAGAAAGACCAGAAAGAAGTACAGATAAATAGGACAGCTTTGAAAGCTTCAAGGTGAACTTATTATATATTTAAAAATAAAAGCAAGCTGTATATAATAGAAATCTACAGTTTCATGTTCAATCACCTTATTTTGTTGTGCTCCATTCTATTTTTATGGAAATGATTGTTTTATTTGTTTAGGTTAGATTGAGAATAAAAATAAAATTAAAAGAAGTATCTAAATTATAGGTAAGCTATGACTGAGTTAGAGTCTGAAAGGTTCTTTTTTGCCTGATGAGGTTGTCTTATTTATTATGCTGGAGGACACTTTGTAGCTGCTTCCACATGCCTACTCATTCCTAAATGGATTTAGCATGAGCTGGTATATATATATGTATATATATACATACACACATATATATATACATATTATATATGTGTTATACATATATGTATATGTTTTTAGTATGCTGTCCAAATTTGCCATAGCTTTCCTTCCAAAGAGTATACATGTCTTTTAATCTCATGAATGCAGTTACCATCTGCAGTGATCTTTGAGCCCAAGAATATAAAATCTGACAGTCCTCCCATTTCTTCTACCTCTGTTTGCCAGGAAGCAGTGGGACCATATGCCATGATCTTAGGCTTTTTTTTTTTTTTAGTGTTAAGCTTTAAGCCAGAATTTCCCCTCTCCTCTTTCACCCTCATCAAGAGGCTTCTTAATCCCTCACTTTCTGTGATCAGAGTGGATCATCTACATATCTGAGATCATTGATATTTCTCCCCACAACCTTAGTTCTGGCTTTTGATTTATCCGGCCTGGTATTTTGCGTGATGTAATTTCATAAAAGTTAAACAAATAAGGTGATGATATATAGCCTTGTTGTACTCCTTTTCCAGTCCTGAACCAATCAGCTGTTCCATGTTCAGTTCTAGCTGTTGCTTCTTGACCTGCATACAAATTACTCAGGAGACAAGTAAGATGATCTGGTATTCCTATGTCTTTGAAGACTTGCCATAGTTTGATGTGATCCACAAAGTTAAAGGCTTAAGTGTAATCCATGAAGCAAAAGTAGATTTTTTTTGGAACTTCTTGCTTTCTCCATAATCCACTGAATGTTCGAAATTTGGTCTCTAGTTCCTCTGCCTCTTTGAAAACCAGCCTGCACTTCTGGTAATTCTCAGTTTACATATTGCAGAAGTCTAGGTTTGAAGAATTTAAGCAAAATCTTGTAGGTATATGAAATGAGCACAATTATTTGATAATTTGAACATTCTTTGGCATTGCCCTCCTTTAGGATTGGGATATAAACTGACCTTTTCCAATTTAGTGGCCACTGTTGAGTTTTCCAGATTTTATGGCAGTCAACCATTTTACTTTCTTGCTCTTCTTTTTCTTTGGAATTTTTTTTGTTGCTGCCTCCTGTACAATACCATGAACTTCTGTCCATACTTCAGGCACTCTATCTACCAGATCTAATCCCTTGAATCTATTCATCACTTCAGCTTCATGTTTATAAGGGATGTTATTTAGGTCATGTCTATTTGGTTTGATGGTTTCCCCTACTTTCTTTAATTTAAGTCTGATTTTTTCAGTAAGAAACTCATGATATTTTAACTGACTGTGTAGAGCTTTTCCATCTTTGGCTGCAAACTATATAATCACTCTGATTTCTATGTTGACCATCTGGTGATGCCCATGTGTAGAGTCACCTTTGGGGTTGTTGAAAGAGTGTTTGTTATGACTAGAGAGTTATCTTGACAAAACTCTATTAGTCTCTGCCCTGTTTCATTTTGTACTCCAAAGCCAAATTTGTCATTTATTCCAATTATCTTTTGATTTCTTACTTTAGCATTCCAATCCCTTAGGAAGAATGTGATATCTTTTTTGGTATTGTTTCTAGAAGATGTTGTAGGTCTTCATAGAACTGATCACCTTTGGCCTCTTTGGCATCAGTGTTTGGAGCATAGACTTATATCACTGTGGTGTTAAATGGTTTGCCTTGGATTCAAATAAATATCATTCAGTCATCTTTGAGATTATAACCCAGTAGCACTTTTCTCACCCTATTGTTAATTATGAAGGCTATTCCATTTCTTTGAAGGAGTCTTGCACACAGTAGTAGATGTAATACTCACCTGAATTAAAGTCAACTATTCCCATCCATTTAAGATCACTGACACCCAAGAAGTCAGTGTTTAAGCTTCCCATCTCCTGTTTGACCACATCCATCTTATTTTCATCCATAGATCTTATATTCTATGTTCCTATGCAATATTGATCTTTTTAGCCTTTGACTTTACTTTTGTCACCAGACACATTCATAGCTGAGTGTCCTTTTGGTATTGGTCCAGCTGCTTCTCTCTTTCTAGATCTATTTGTAGTTGTCTTCCATTTTTCTCCAGTAATATGTTAGACATCTTCCAACCTGAGGGGTTCTTCTTTTGATGTCATATATATATATATATATATACATATATATATATATATATATATATACACATATATTTTAGCAGTTTAATACTATCCATGGGGTTTCTTGGCAAAGATACTGAGTGATTTGCCATTTCCTTCTTCAATGGATCACCTTTTGTCAGAACTCTCCACTATGATTAATTCTTGGGTAACCCAACCCAGCCATGGCTCATAGTTTCATTGAACTATGCAAGCCCCTCTGCCATGACCAGTAATCTAGGACGGGGGAAGTTAGGAAGACCTAAGTTCAAATCCCGTCTCAGACACTACTAGCTGGTGACCTTGGGCAGGTCATTTAACCTTTGTTTGCCTTAGTTTCCACATCTTTAAAATGGAGATAATATTAGAACGTTCCTCCCAGGGTTATTATGAGGATCAAATAAGATAATTATAAAGTATTTAATACAGTGTCTGGTACCCACTAAATGCTATATAAATGTTAGCTATTATTAGTATTACTATTATTTAATCTCTATCTGCCTCATCTTCCCCCACTGTAAAATGGAAAAAATAATATATCTACCTCCCATGCTTGTGGCGAGGATCAAATGAGATATTTGTAAAACACTTAGCATAGTCCCTGGCATATAGTAGGCACTACCTAGCCATTATTATTATTATTATTATTGTTACTATCATCATCATCATCATTATCATTATTATTAGGGGTGGTGCAGGTAATATACTGCACTCTTTTCATACATATCATATTTTTCTTCCTTGGCCTATGGATGCTTCCAATTTTGATTCCTTGAAGATTGTGGTATCTCATGATTTATAGGCACATAGCACCAAAGGAAGAATATTAGAGTTAGATTCTTTCCGGAAAGATGACAGATTAAGACATTGATTATAAGTCTAGCTTCCTCTTATTATTTCAGAACGTCTAAGAGTGTAGTAAGTAAATAAGACAAAAATAAGCAACTAGAAGAGTGGAAAGGAAAAAAAATCTTCATAAAAACAGCAGAGAGATTTATGAAATAAGCAAGGAAAAGCTCCTAAAATTGTGAAGAAATGTTATGGAACTAGAGCAATCTAAAAGAAATTTTCAGGAGAGAATTTTTCTTTAGTGACTATAATTAGAATCCCAGAAAAGAAAATAGGATGGCAACAAGTACACAAGAGTGATTGGAATATGGGACAGCTAAGTAGCGCAGTAAATAGCTCTCTAGCCCTGGAGTCAGGAGAACCTGAGTTCAAATCTGGCCTCAGACCATACACTTGACACTTACTCGCTGTGTGACCCTGGGCAAGTCACTTCACCCATTGCCTCACAAAAAAAAATAGTGGTGCAATAAGAATTATTAACATCAAGAGATAAAAGTATTGGTAGAACATGTGAGAGCTGCAATTAAAAAATAGATAACTGAAAGGCAGAATAAGGATTTGATAGAAAGCTGAGAGTCACCAGTTTACCAGAAAATATATGTTGAAACAAAAAGCCCAAATGTTGTATTTCATGGAAATGTAAAGAACATTGTTCTGAACTATTGGAAACAGATTTCAGAGTGCTGATTAATAAAACCTGATGGAGGAACATTAGGTTTTAACAACCTGGAAATGTGTTGCCAAACTCCAGAGTTCTTAGATCAGAGAGAAAATATTATAAATGATCAGGTAGAGACAAATCAAGATCAAGTACTGAGAGGGAAAAAAAAATCCAATCCAATCCATTTTAGTTCTATTCAACAAGCATTTATTATTTGTCTGTTTTGTGCAAGCCCTGTTGCTTGGGGATGAAAAAAAAACTATCCCTGTCCTCAAGGAATCTATACTATATGGGGGAGATACTATTTACATAGATAGTTAAGTGTAAGGTCATTTGAATTGAGAAAGAACACTTAAAAGGAAAGGCTATAATACAAAGTACTGAAAGCCAAGAAAATGGTTTGCATTCACAGATAAATTATCCTGCAAAGATGAGTTGTTGTTTGTCCTTTGTTTTCAGAAAGGACCAATGAAATTACAGATGATGTCTTGACTTGTTCATAAATTGAATTTAAGTGAGGTAGAGTTGCACAAAGTGATCAGCACCATTCAGTGAGTCATCAAAGTCTAGTGGCAAAACAAAAGTCAAGATGACTGGTGATGGCCCAGGATGCAGTGGATGACCTTGGCATTTTTTGATGCCTGACCAAGTTCTCACATCTCCATAGCACCTGCTTTGGCTGCCTTGATGGCCGTTGGAACAAATTGTTCTCATCTGCCCATTGCTCTGGGCAAAGTCTTCACATGCTTGTAGTAGACATCCCCCTAACTCAGGGGCTTGTTGATTACCCTCCACCTGTTTTTGCCCATCTTCAGAGACAGCTTTACCAGGGTGTGGCTGCTGCACATGCTTTAGCTTCTTGGATCCACAGATGAGAGTTGGGTGGATCAGGTAGACAACAAAGGTGAGCAGCCCTGAAAAGGACTCAGCATGTGATTACACCAAAGGTGCTAATCCTCCTGAATACCCCTACACAAAGATAAGTATAACTCTACAGAGAGAAATATGAGCTTTTAAACAGAATTAATTATTTCCAAGCATTCCTTTGGATAAAACCAGAATTGGACAAAATCTTTGAGATTAAAAACACAGTGTAAAAAGAAACAACAAAGGCTAATAAGCTTGAATAATTCTGAAGGGCTAGGTAGGTGATGATTCAGCCCTAACATGTTTCAAGGTGGAGAAAACATAATTATTGACAGTCCCACTCTGTCTAAGGGTCACTGAGAGGAAACAAGATACAAGCTTTGGACTTTGGTATTTGTAAAGAAGTACTTAGAGAAAGGGTAAAGAGGTGGAGGACAGAATTTACTACCTTTTTGAAGAAAAGATTTTTATTGATATTTTTTGATTTTACATCAGATTTCTTGTTGTATTCCTTACCTTCTGTTTCTGAGTCATGACTTTAAACAAAGATTTTTTTTTAATAAAAAAGAAAAAAATGATGAAGGAAAGAAGAAACAGATCAGCAAAGCTCCATCAATACATTGAAAATTGGCTGTGCCAAAGGGGAAGTTACTTTAAGCATAGAATTTAACAGCAGAGAGTATCTCATAGAGTATTTTTATGAAAGTTCACAGGAAAGTAAAAAATATAATGTTGAAATAGATTAAAATAAACAAATCTGTTTACTTTAGACTGGGAGAGGAAGCTATGTGCCAGCAAGGGGCAGTCATGGAAGGGATACCCCCCTCAAAACAAACTAGAGCTAAAGAGGGATGACTTGATAAAAGTATTCAGGGAAGAGGTGCCATTTGGGAATGACATGAGTCTAATTTATAACACCTTGTGATGGGCAAGTACTCTGTCAGTTTCTGCCAAGGTGCATATGGATAAACACCAAAGGATAATGATATATTCCCTGTAACATGGAAGTGACGAAATATGCACATTCCCCTTGGTTTCGTTTTTGTTCAATTATAGCTACAGGAATAGATGTTCTACCTCTGACTGATTCCAAGACAGATAAAATGTGCCTTCCTTTGTTTCCCCACCAATGTGCCAATTTAGCTCACTGATGGGCATGTCTTTTAGACCCGTGTAGTTATATTCTGGCTTGTGACACCATGTCTTTCGATGAAAGAGTACAATCTAATTGTTCGGCTATGTTGTTGTTTTTTTTTTTTTTTTTTGGTGAAGCAGTCAGGGTTAAGTGACTTGTCCAGGGTCACACAGCTAGTAAGTGTCAAATGTCTGAGGTTGGATTTGAACTCAGGTCCTCCTGACTCCAAAGTCAGAGCTCTATCCACTGCGTTACCCAGCTATGTCTTTTAACACTTTCTTCTGAAGGCTTCTATCTCTGATCTCTGCTTTGGACATTCTGCCGTTTTAAATGTTGAGGACATATTTGGTCTCTATTGCCCACCACCAATCAATTGTCATTCATGAGGCAGGTGAGCCAACCTAACTGAAGCATCAAGGCACTCTAAGAGGGTGATGGAAGGTGGTATGTGCCATGATGGTCAAACCACCACCACTACCACCACCACCACTACTTAGATCACTATTTCACCTCCACCCTCAATGAAGACAGTCCGGAACCATGGAACCCAAGAGCATTTGGAATACCTCTGCTTCCAGCCCATTGTGAAATGGTTTGACATCAGAAACTGACATGATTTTATCAATAAAAATGACTTTAAAGAAGCAGCATTACCATCTACTTTACCTTTGCTCTGTAAGGAACATCAGACCTTTCCATATGACTTGCAGTTGAAATAAGCCCTAGGTGTTGTCTCCTCAATAGAATGTGATCTCTTTGAGAATAAGGACTATATTATTTTTCTATATTTATACCCCAGCACTTATCACAATGCTTTGCACATAGTAAGTAAGTGCTTAATAAGTGCTTCATTTGTTCATTCATTTTTCTTGAACGTTGAATTTAGAACTTTCAGCCTTAAAAGGCCACACATAACCTTGCTTGTGAGATGGTACCTTGACATATAGCTTACCTGTGTCCCTGGGGGAGAAAATCTCTTCCTTTATAGCTACACAAGTAAAAGTTTCACATGTTTATTCACATTTTTTCCCTGTAGGGAGCTGGAAAGAAAAATCTCCAAAATGGGAGTTTCTTCTTATATTTTTCAAAACAGCTTATACAGAGAAGTATTTTTTTTTTATCCCAAAGGGAGATTTCTTTAACAGGTATACTCAACTATAGGTAAGACACTCAAACCTTTCAGGAATCAATGAACCTAATCTAACACTTGCCTTTATGGGTCTTAATCAGTCACCTCACTATGTGCATTTGTGGGGCAAACATGTTAATTGCCATCTAGTTTGGGTATGAAAGGGAAAAGGCTGATATGAGAATTAAAGTGTCCTGAGTAATACAAACTACTGATTCCTAATTCTAATTTGTTTCTTTTTTCTATTCTCCCCCAAAAGAAGGGGAAAAAACCCATTACAACAAAATAGGATGGAGGTAAAAACAAACAAAATAATTATAACTATGAATAGGATTAAATCAGTCACAAAACAAAGGGGAGTGGCAGAATAGATTAGAGAGCAAAACCTAGCAATTTGCTATATACAAGAAACAAACTTAAAATACATCCATTCAGAGTTAAAATGAGGGACTGGAATAGAATTTGTTATGCCTCATCAGAATCCCAAAAAACAGGGTTAGCAATTATGATCTCAGACAAGGAAACTAAAAATATATTCAGCCAAAAGAGATTAGCAGGCAAATTCTGTTTTGCTTAAATATTGAAACAATATTAATATTATATACAGTGTCCCAAAATTACACACACACACACACACACACACACACACACACACACACACACACACCAGCATCTAATGACTTAAAAAACAGGCTAAACTGAATTATAAGTAGATCTTAACAGTAATATGGTAATTATAGATCAGCTAGATATGATAGATCTTTGGTGATTATTGAATGGTTATCTAAAGGAGTATAATTATTTTTTTCAGTATCAGTTGTACTTTTGCTAAAATTTATCATGTGCTAGGGCTTAAAGAACTTATAAATGAAGGCAGAAATGAAGATATATTAAAATATCATTGGTAAATAACAAAATATTTAATTAATAAGGGAAATATCAATAAAAGGTATAGACTTTAATAAAAAATAAATTATATACAAATTAATGAGTAGGTCCAATAACGAACCAGAGAAACAATAAATAATTGCTAAAGTACATTTTGATAATTATACAACACATTAAAATCAGTGGAGTGTAATTAAAGCAGTCTCTATAAGAAAATTTATATCTGTAAATATTTATATGAACAAAAGATAAAAGTAGACCAATGTAACAACAACTAATGCTACTGCTGCTGCTGTTGCTGCTGCTGTGACTGCTACAACTACAACAAAAACCTAGAAAATCAATCATAAGGAAATACAAAAAAGTACAAAAGCAGACATTTTAAAAATTAAAGATGAGAAAAACAACATTAAAACCAAAAAAGATGATTGAGCTGAAAAACAAAACAGAGCTGATTTTTGAAAACACTAAACTAAATCAAGAGACCATTGACCAGTTTGTTAAAAAAAAAAAAAGAAATACAGATCAAGACAAAGGAAGAAGAATATCAAATTACCAGAATAAAAAATGAAAAGGGTAAATTAGCAATAAGTGGAGAAGAAATAAATCAAATTATCTGAAACCATCCTATTGGATTGCATGATAACAAAAGTAAAAACAAAAGAAACAAAATTGTGAAAAATACAAAACATTCTGAGTAATAAAATGGGAATTCAAAAGTCTAAAAAGACTCAATGTTAGAGAAATTAAGGAACTCTCAAAAAGCCATTTCAGATGGGATTACAAGTAAGATCAAGTATTTAGCAATAAAACCAATAAAAGAAATTGGCAAGGAGTAGGTGAAATTATCTGTATTCTCAGATATTATAATAATTTATTTAGAGAATCCTAGATAAGTAAAAAAAGAGACAATAGCTTTAACGAAATAACAAGATGTAATATAGATGCACAAAACTTTTCTGAATATTCTAACAACTCAGGAAGAAGAAAAATTACATTAAAGATCATAAAAAGCATTAAATATCTGGAAATTAACCTACCAGAATATATAAAGGGTTTATATAAATGCAATTATAAAACATTTTTACAGAACAAATGAATTAAATAATTCTCAAAAAACCAAAGTTGTTTGTTTGTCAATCCAATGTAGTTGCTATTGAATATACTGTTCAGCTTTACTCACTTTAGTCTTCCATCAGTTCATGTAAGTCTTCACACTTTTCTCGTAAAAAGTTACTTTCATCATTCCTTATTGCACAATAGTTCACTTTTTTAAAATTTAAAAACTTTTGCCAAAATAAAATCAATGCATCCTGCATCAGAAGAAAAGAATGAAGAAAAAATGTTTGTATTAAGTATCCCTGACAAAAGTGAGACATCCAGAATATATTGGAAATTGTCACAAATCTGTAAATTTAAGAGATTTTACCCAGTAAATTAGTGATATAAATATATAAAAAACACATCTCAATATGTATTCTGAGTTGATCATCTCTCTTTCCAGAGGTGGGTAGTATGTTTCATCATTGAATCCTTTGGAATCATGGTTGGTCATTGTGTTGGTCAGAGTCTTTAAGGCTTTCAAAACTACTTGTTTTTACAATATTGTGACTGTACAAATTGTTCTCCTGGCTCTGCTTGCTTCGTTTTATATCAGTTCATAAGAGTATTCCCAGGGTTCTCTTATATTATCTACTTTGTAATTTCTTACAGCTCAATAGTATTCCATAACATTTATATGCCAAAACTTGTTCAGTCATTCCCCAAAGAATACCTCCTTAAGTTCCATTTCTTGACACCACAAAAGGAGCTGATACACACACACACACACACACGCACGCACGCATGCATGCATACACACATAATCGTACAAATATAATCTACAAAAGAAAGGACCAATCTATAATATATTGTGTTGTGATTTACCAATGATGTTTTTTATTATGTCTTCATTTCTGCCTTCATTTATAAGTTCTGTAAGGCCTAGCAACACATGATCAGTTTTTGTGAAGGTGCAGTTGATGCTGAAAAATAACTGTACTTAATATTACCATTCAAAAATCACCAAAGATCTGTCAAATCTAGCTGTTTTTCCTAATACTGCATTCAAATCAAAATGCCTTTCCTGTTTAGCTTCTGTTCAGATTTGTTTGTCTGAAAGAGAAATACTGAAGTAACCTATAATTACTGTATTACTGTTGAGATCTGCTTATAATTCAGTTATAATTCAGTTTAACTTTTACTTTTAGTAAGTAGATGCTATGTTGTGTGTGTGTGTGTGGGACACTATAATATTCATATTGTTTCAATATTCATCAATATAAAAAATTAAAGTGAATTCACAACCAAAGAAAAAGAAATTATCAGAAAATATTTTGCTCAATTACTTGCAAAAAACTTACAGTCTAAATGAAATAAATGAATATTTATTAAAATATAAAATGCCAAGGTCAAATGAATAAAAAATAGAGAACTTAGATATAAGCTAATCTCAGAAAAAAAATTGGGCAAACTCCCAAAATAAAAACATCCAGCACCAGATAGATTTACTAGTGAATTCTATCAAACATTTAAACAGTGATTAATTCTATTACTACAAATTACAAAATTACAAAGTTATATTTCTTTCTTTCCATCTATTTATAAAGAACAATACCAGATCTCAAACTATACTACAAAACATTTAGGGTCATATAAGAAAATTAGGGCAGCATGGAAAAAAAATTTACTTGTCAGATCTATGGGTAAGGAAAGAATGTGTCCAAATAAAAGACAGAGCAGATCATGGGAGGTAAAAATGGAGAATTTTGATTACATTAAATTAAAATAAAAACTTTACTCAAACAAAACAATGTAGCCAACCTTAGAAGTAGAAAAGGAAAGTAGAACAATTGTTTTATAGCAAGTTTCTCTGATAGAAGTCAAATTTTTAAAAATATATTGGAAACTGAGCCTAATTTATAAAAATAAGAACAGTTCTTGAATTGATAAATGATCAAAGCATATGAATAGTCAGTTTTCTGAAAAAAAAGGCTATTAGTAGTCATGTAAAAAAATGCTCTAAATAACTAATAAGTAAAGACATGCAAATTAAAAGAGCTACGAGGTACTACCTCATAGTTTTTAGATTGGGTAATATTACAGAAAAGGAAAATGACAAATGTTGGAGAGGGTGTGGAAAAATAGGTACACTAATGCACTGTTGGTGGAGTTGTGAATTGGTCCAACCATTCTAGAGAACAAAGGACTACAGAAGTGTGCATATCCTTTGACCGAGAAATACCACTACTACAACTGTACCTCAGAGAAGTCAAATAAAAAGTAAAAGGACCTACATGTGTAAATAATTGGAAACTGAGGGGATGCTAATCATTTGGGGGATGGCTGAACAAGTTGTGGCATACGATTGTGATGGAACACTATTATGCTATTGGAAATAACAGTGGATGGTTTCAGAAAATCCTGGAAAGACTTAAAAAAGCTGATGCAAAGTGAAGTGAACAGAACTAGGAGAACATTATACAAAATAACAGCAATATTGTAATGACAATCAACTGTGAAAGACCTAGCTACTCTGATCAAGACAGTGACCCAAGACTATTCCAAAGGACTCATGATGAAAAAGGTTAGACACCTCCAGACAGACAGAGACAGAGAAAAAAAAAACAACAAACCAAAACTGATGAATTCTTAGTACTGAGTGAAACATATTTTCTTTTACTTTATTTTTCTTGCTTTTGTTTTCTTTCACAACTTAACTAATGTGGATGTAAATTTTTCATGACTCGATATGTATTTCCTGCCTTTCATTGGGTGGGGGAGAGGCTGGAGGGGAGGGAGAGAATTTGGAATTGATATATATATATATATATTTTAACAAAGTGATAGGTATCTCCTTGTAGGTCTCCAGTGATGGGGATGTCTTTTAACAGAACTCATAACATTTTTTGGACAACTCAATTGTTAGAAACCTGTTTTTTTCATAGCACACAGGAGGAATCCTTTATTTTTGTTTACTTAGGTGAAACATACTGGCTTTATATACATTGTATTTTCAAATAAAGCATAAAGACTGAAAAAAAAGGAGAAAGAAGTGAGGAGTGTGCTTAACGTCAGTGGTCTATGTTTGGTGCATTCTGTTTATGTCCTCCTGTCCCTCTTCTTTTTACCATACCACAATCACAGGTTCCTACCCGTTCTACTTTTTATTGCAGTATATCAGGCATTAAGAATCTAAGCATGATGGTTATGCTGTCATCATTGGAGAAAATAGAGCGTTACAGAGTTTTTGATTTTAGACTTGCACTATTTTCCACCAAAAGGAAAAGCTCAGAGTTGTAATAGAATAATGAGGCAAATTCAAGCTGATTAAAATGGAAAAGTGTTTAAAAATGAAAGATAACTAAAAGTGAAATGGGCAGTTGATAGATGATTCTCTCCAGATAAGGGCTAGATGACCTCTTTTTGGAAACATTGTAGGGAGGATTCTTTTCCTCTCGTAAGTTGAATTAGATGTTCTTTGAATTAAGTCCCTTCCAACTCTGAGGTTCTCTGAATCTGATTTAATTAAAAGAGAAAATATATGTCATGATTTCAATTATAAACTACTTTCTCCATCAATAACAAGGAAACTTATGTGACATTGGTTGGGACACCCATGTGGAATTATAGAAAGACTAAAACTTGCACAGGATGAGAAGACATGAAAAGGTTGTGATCTACACCTGCTCTTCGATTTAGGTAGGTGCTAGTGAACAGTGGTACTAATTTAGAATTGTGGAATCAATTTTAAACAATCAGCAATAGAAACCCTTAGTATGTTAGTCATTCTTCAAGGGAAGCTGTGAAATATATTCAAAACCCTAGCAGTTTAACTTGGCTTCCATCTGAATTACTAGCAAAGGTTCTGATGGTTCTGAACAACTGTATCTATCTTTAATTTACATATTGTTGCCATTTTAGCAATACAGAAGGGAGATGAATAAAAACAATTATCCTCAAAGACATTCAGTCTGGTCTTGACTTGTTAACAGCGATAAAAGTCAGCAGTTAGTAGCATTTAATACAGCTGAACAAACCATAGAGTATCAAATGGCTTCATCTGGTGCATTTCTTCTTAGTGGAAAAAAAAGGGGGGGCTTTAATTAGGGCGTGATTTTGTTTAAGCTATCTAGTAAAAGCTTTTAAAAATGATTGCCCTTACAGATGACAATGTGAAGAACAAAGGGACGTTGGGCATTTTATTTATTATTTACTTATTAGTGTGTTGCACTGTCTGTATTTTGATGCTTAAAATACCAGAGGAACCAGGAAAAAAAAATCGTAAGATTTCTTTCAAAGTTTGAAGAGACCTTAGAGGTAGTGGAAACTGAGGCTTGAAGAAATCAAAAATCTCATAGGTAAGGTAATAAGAGTCAGGATTCAAAGTCAGGTTCTGATTCCAAATCCACTGCTATTTTTTTTTTTTTTTAGTAGGGAGACACATAGTTTCATAACAGCACCTTGACCACTCTTCTAGCCAGCTGTCAAATTATAACCAAAGCATAGAAAGTATATCACTAAGAATAAAGCATTGATTCAGTTGAGCGCACCTTTCTAACTCTTCAAGCTTTAGACCCCTAGACCAATTAAGATTCAGGAACAGTTTTATTATCTTTTAAAGTAAGGCTAGCTTAGCCAGTATAGGGTAGATGTTACCCTATAACAACTAAACTCTATCATTCTCATTTTACAACTAGTACTCCATTATTATGTAGACCAAACCTGAGATCTTGTTATCTTATAGGTTTATTGATTATCCATTCAGTGTACATAAGGTGCTAGGCTCAGTACATAATTTGTTAAAAAAAACAAACAAACAATCTTTTCCTTCTAGGATCTTACCGTTTTTATGTAAAAAAATAGGAATGATGAAGCATGGCACATCCAGTTTGAAATGTCTAATTGGCATCTAATGATGTGAGTCTAGTGTTCATTAGAGGGCCTAGGGAAGGATAGATATTGTAGATTTGGGAATCATCTTCACAGAGATGACAAATCCACAGAAACTGATGGGGTTACCACATGAAAAAGTGTAGAGAGAAGAGAGCCTAGGATGGAACCTTATGTTATACCGAAGTTAGGGGATACGATATGGATAACGAACAAGGAAAGGAGACTAACAAGGAATGGTAAGGCAGGTCAGAGGTGAATCAGTAGGGAACAGTGCCATGAAAACCCAAAGAAGAGGAATGAATAAGGAGGAAAACAGTGTGTGGTCAGCAACAGAAATTGCTTCAAATTTAAGAAAGATGTGGATTGAGAAAAGATGATCATATTCATCGACTAATAGATTGCTGGTAACTTGGAGAGAGCAATTTTAGTTTAGTAACGATTACTAAGAGTTGAGAAGTGAAAGCAGAGGCACTGAATTTAGAAAGCATTTTCTAAGAGTTTGGAGGTGAATTTAAAAAAATACATAATATAATAACTTGAGTTACACATTGAAGTTACATGCTGAATTAAACTTAAAGGGAAAAGTGAGCTTATATGATAAAGATGGACGATTTCATGTATAATCCTCTTTTTCTATTCTACTTTGTATTTGTAAAGACTCATTTTATTTGGTGTTTGTTAAATTCATAATTTTAAAATTATATTTTGAAAATAATTTTGAATAGCTTCTGTGGACAGTGATATTGAAGGGAATAAGCATTTGTTAAATACCTACTATATGTCAGGCCCTGAGTTAAAGCACTTTACAAATATTATTTCATTTGATCCTTACAACCCTAGGAGGTAGGTGTTATTATCATTCCTAGTTTATAGTTGAAGAAATTAAGAAATGACTTGCCCAGAGACACAGAGCTAATGAGTGTCTGAGGGTAGAAAAGGATTGCCTTGCAGTGAGGGTCCAGCTAAAATTAGATAACATACATTTATAGAGGACCTAGTCAACTTGTTTCTGTGACTTTCTCCAGCTCCAGCTCTTATCATCAGCATGTGAAAAAGTAGAGAGGAGAAACATGGCATTAATCCAGAATAGGGGCTTGGCAAAATACAAACAATGGAATGTAAACACAGTGTAGAGTTGAATTGGTTATAATAAATTTTCCTGAAGATTTATATGATGCCATAGTGGTATAGAATCTCAATCCCCTCTCCCCCTCCATCTACTTATAGGCAACCACACTATAGGATGGCATAGCCCAGGATTTAAAAATATTGGTTGCGTTAGCCAATTTGGTGGCAGTGTGAGTGAGGTGATATATAATAAACCTCTGAGTTTTTCTGTGTATTTCCCAGTTTCTGGTGTTAGCTATCTATTTAGAAAACTATTTGAGGGGCTGCTAGGTGGCACAGTGGATAGAGCACCTGCCCTGAAGTCAGGAGGACCTGAGTTCAAATCCGGCCTCAGACCAAACACTTGACACTTACTAGCTGTGTGACCCTGGGCAAGTCACTTAACCCCAATTGTCTAAAAAAAAAATAAAATAGAGTGAAAACTATTTGAGAATCTTCATTGGTTGATGATGGACTTTCCACTTGAATACTTCCCTCCCCTCTGCTCTTGTGTTGGCTTTAATGTCATTTAAAAAAATTTTTCATAGAGACATGTTGAAAATATTTTAATTTAGGTTTTAAGGGATGCCACTTCCCTATCTGTATAACACACAGAGCACCAGTAGGCAGTCCTTGTGCCCTGGGTGCAAAGTGGGAGAAGAATGGGTATAAAGCCAAGTCATTTTGTTTGTTCCTGTAAGAAACCTATGGAAGGCTTCTCTATGAATGTTCACATGAGATCAGTCTCTGACATTATGATAATAAATCATTCTCCCTAAGTAGTTGAATCACTAGCTTAGAACTTCTTAAGTGAAGTACATGGACCCCTAAAATGTCTGTAGATAGGTATCAGGGAACCTATTAACCTAGATGGAAAAAATGCATCTTTATTTTTTACTGAACTCTAACTGAAATTTGGTATTCTCTTTAATTATTTGAAAACATTCTGAAGAGTACATTGGCTTTACTAGTGTGTAGAAAGGATGAAATGACACAAAAATTTAAGAACTTCCCCACTATATGATCTGAAAGGAATGTGCATTATCAAAATATAAATACTGAGTATAGAGACATTAGGTGCAAAACTAGAGGTCTGTTAGCTTGTTGAAATATATATATATATGTATATACACATATACATATGTATGTATGTATATATTTAAAATATGTATGTGTATATATATGTATGTATGTATGTATGTATACACAGTTCTAAATTGTTTGTAGAACCTAGTATGATATTATCCCTTTTATCCCTAAAGTGTATGGTGATATGGTAATAGTTGTTAATCTTTTTATTTAATAGAATGAACAATTGAAAATTTCTTCTAGTAGCTCCTTTGCAAAATTTCAAAATAGTGGTTGCAAGCTCAGTTACCTATGAAAACAAGCACACTTCCCTTTATCTTTTTATTAATTTAATATTAATTGCATATGCTTCCTTATATTTTTATCTCCTTTAAAGTTTAGAAGGCCAAAGTGAAACAAAATACAGAAAGTGATTGAATTATTTCTTTCTCAGGCAGAATTTGAGATGTGGAATCCCATCAAGGAAAGATTTTAGACTGATTGTCAGCTAAGCAAATTCAGACAGTGCTGGGAATATAGTAGATGTTTAACCAATACTTGTTGAGTTTACTTAGGACTCTTCATTTGGGAAGGACAAACTAAAGGGCTAGACAACATTTAGCTACTTATTTAGATTTCATTTCTTCCTTAGTTTCTTCTTAGTTTCTTAATTTCTTCCTTAGTTTCTGGATTTGAATTTGTTGTCTGGAATCAAAGTAACCAAATGCAGAAGAAATATTTCCCTTGAAATTCCATTCCCTTTTCCCCTTCACCTCCCCCTCCCCTTCCCTCAATCCATTCCATCTCTCAGGTCATTCCATTCTATTTCAAATGGCCTTATACAGGTCCCATTATGGGCTGCCGCTGTCACACACTGGACACAGTATAATTCAACATGACACATGGCGAGCAGAGATGTGTAGAAATACCTGAAACTATTAGAGCCAAACGGCCTTCTGTTAAAGTTTTTTACTGCCGCATAAATATTCTCCTGGCTGGCTGGAGTCTCTGAGGAATAAATAGCCCATTAGAGGAAATATCCAAGTCAGTAGCTTGGACCTGTGGGTCTTGCCCAAGAAACTGCACAGGTTTGGTGGCATCTGGTTTCTTTCTGCTAACATGTCCTCTTCTGAGTCATTAAGGTATCTCACACATTGCTAATTCTTTTAAGAAAGGAATCATAAGACCCCTCTGTTAGATATGGTAATCAATCAATCAATCAATTCATATTTATTGAGTGCTTGCTGTGGAGAGTATGAAAGAAGTATAAGACTCAAGTCAGATATCCTACATATCTCATAGCCTTTGGATGTTAAAATATTCCTATGTTAGCTTTGTGGTGAATGACCTAAAGATAAAGGAGTGGTCATCATTTCAGCTTGAAATTCCAAAGTCACCTTCCACAGAAATACAAGAAGACAGAAATTGAATAGCACTGGTTATATGACCAGAAAAGACCAGGGGTTTTAGTGTACATATTTAATTTACTACTTTTCCCCTCCACCTCAATTAGATTGTAACATTCTTGAGGGTATGGACTCCCATTTTTTTTCATCTTTGTACCCCTTATGCCTTGCTCATGGTAAGCACTTAATAAAGTGTTTGTTGAGTTGAATTAAATAGAGTTTTGTCTGCCTGATTTTCTCCTTCTGGATTCACAGAGGGAGGCAAAAGAGTTGCTAAAATGACAGATAGGAGAAAATTTTTGTTTCTTTCTGAGAAGGCTGGACTTATGTCTCATCTCCACAGGATTATTTGGCAAATTTTATGGGCCTAGTTCTTTCTGTATGAAGCATGGAGAAAAAACACAAAAAACTTTTTTTGGGGATGACACTGAAAGGCTGATTTAGGGGTGAAGTTGTTGGTGGGGATATCTAGAACCCAGGAATCTATCAGAATAACCAATTTATCTGTAATTTCTCCAGTCTGTTCCTCTCTACTCCAGACTCTGCTCCCAAATTGATATGGCACATATTGGAATGGAGCAGCAGAGAATAAGGATACTACATTAGTAAGAAAATACAAGCAAATGTTCTCCCCAAACCTAAACAGGAGGAGCATATGCCCCTGTACTTTTGAAAATCTGTCCTGTAAGCCTCAGGATGGGAAATTCAGTTCAGTGTCACTTTGGTATTCACAATATCCCTGTGAAGTGAGGATGAGGGTAGTCATTACTATCTACATTTCACAGGTGGGAGGACAGAAGCACAGATAAGTTCAAAATGCTGAGTTCAGATGCAGTGAAAGGCTGCATCTTTCAAAATTTCATGATTTTTTTCTCATTAAGCTATGGTCTCTTTCTATAGCCTCCTTGTTGTTTACTGAAAACAAAATTCAAACAAAACCCAATCTTACCCTTCCATCCTCGTAATAAAAACCATAGCCAAAAGGTAGGTATTGGGGTTTATATGGGAGTAAGTTGGGTCTAAAGCAAAAGATATTCCTTAAAATATGCAACTTTTGAGAGGTAAAACAGCTGAAGTAGGCTATGCCAACAGTATGTTCAGGCAAATGGAACGTGAGGAGTTTTATGGGTGGCTTTAATCCTCTGAACCTTTATTGTGGTCACAGAAACATTGCATTATTTTCCTTGCTTTTTATGCTTTGTGAGCCATGTTCCACTATGTTTTGAAGTCCTTGGGGTATTGGCGTGAAAGGGGATTGCTGAATTCAGCCCAGATTCACTTTGGGAAGAAATCTTTTAGCTCTAATGCCTTGGTCTCATGGTGATTAGGTCTGTGCTGTCTTCCAGAACATTCTGTGGTAACAGCAATTCAGATATCATGTTCAAATGAAGTCATCTATATGATAAAGCTTTACCTCTATTCTGATGTTGGATTACTTGGGAAGAAGGCAAAAATTTTATTTCAACAGGTAGAAAAGGGTGTGGTCACACCAACAGGGTGAGAATTCTTGGTGATGAATTGAATCAACCCTTTCCCCAGATTTTTTGCAATTTGTCAAATAAATAACCAAATAAAAAAGTTCAACTCTTCATTGCCTGTGGTATTTGGGGAATAAGAATAGAATGAATAAATGAAACCCACATCATACTTTTCAAAGCTTTTGTTTGTCATTAGTTTTAGCCTTTCTTCCTTCAAACTCCTTTCCAGATTTGTGAATGAGAAAGCAGATGTACTAATTTGTTTATCCTCTTCTCCCAGCCACTGCACACCCTTTTGTAGAGGTCCTTTTTGAAATGGCAAAAATTTGAGGAATTGGAAGTAGAGGCCATAGCTCTTTCCACCGAGGCCTAAACCAAAGGAAGGAAACTTCTAGATAAACTTCTAGAATTTAAGGGCATGTCCCTTCTTTATGTCTAGGACTTTATTCACATAATTCCCTTTGCCAGAATCTCTTCTCATTCTTTATGAAACAACAACAACAGCAAAAATTGATTAAGTGCTTACTAAGTGCCAGACTCTATGCTAAGTTCTGGGAGTACAGAGAAAGGCAAAAACATTACCCCTACCCTCAGGGAGCTCACATTCTAGTAGGGAGAAAACATGCAAATGACTCTGTACATAGAAGATAGGGTGGGAGGTAATCCCAGAGAGAAGGCTCTAGCAGTGATGGGGGAGAGAGGAAAGGGCACTTGCAGAAGATGAGATTTTAATATTGAAGAAAGCCAGGGAAGCCAGGAGCCAAAGGTGAGATGGAAAACCTACCTATACTTAAAGGCCCAAATCACCTCTTCCATGGAAGCTTACTTAATCCCTTCTTCAGCTCCCATATTTTTCCTTGCCCCCAGGCTTATAAGACTTTGCTTATAGTATTTTTTGCATTTACTGTATTTTATTTATATTATAATGATTTACATTATACATTATCTCTACTCAGTTGTAAGCTTCTTAAGGGCAAGGACTTCATTAACATTTTGTCTCCCCTGGTGCCTAGCAGAGTGACTTGCCTATAATAGGCAATAATATTAACTTATAATAAATAATAAATATATTAATAGCATATTCATAGAATAATAAATATTCATAATAAATGTGAATGTTTAATAACAATTGAATGAATAAACCAATGTATAGAGATATACAGGAAAAATGATAATAATGAAATAATTTAGCTCAATAGGTTAATTCTGTGAGTAGTCAGCAAAACTGACTTTAATAAAATCCTACTACTCCTAGGGTAAGAACCAAGTTGAGTTAGAATACGTGCATCTTTTAGTTGATTCAAGTTCCATTGTAAGAATATAGGGACAGCTTAAGATTGTTCAGTACTGGTATCAGTTACTAAGGGAGATTAATATTTCCTTCCCTGGGGACATTTGACATTACATTCTATCTATGGTGGGTGGAACCACCTCTAGAAGTCACCGTGACTTTGTGAGATTTGCTTATATTCAGTCCACAGAATTTAGAGGACAGTAAAATGATTTCACCACAGCTGGACAGTACTTCCCAGAGGGCCTCAACTTCAAAAGGCTGATCCATCTGCTAAGGATAATGGTAACGTTAGGTGGGCATGGCATAGTCTGTGCCCATTCTCACCCCATGGATTATGAGGAGAATGGAACACAGAGTTGGATATAGCTTAGTCTGTAATATTGTCCATCTTCCCAGGTGACTCAAATGATTTTCCTCCTGGCTTTTCTCACATTCTCCCTTTGAGAATGATTATTTTTTTCTAAGTTTCAGCATTATTCATGGTCTTCCCTTTTCAGGAAGAGATTTCTAATTCATATCATGACTAACCCTGATTGGCTGGCAGTGGCCTGGGCTATGAATTAGGCCCTGAATCATGTAGATAACTAGCACCGAGTTGCTCCTACTTTACCACCTTTAAAACTATTTCTGTGCATGAGTAATGATTAAGAGATACATTTGGCTGCCCTCCGAGCTACCTAACTTTGTACTGTCAGCAGATCCTAGATACTGAAATTAAATAAGCCCAGCAGATCCACTTGGAATTGGAGGTCTGGAATAAAGTACTGTTTAATGACACCATTGAATTGGGCTCAATAGAAAAGAGCATTTAGAAATACAGAGCAGAAACAGGATTTGAATCAGGAGGAGAAAAAAGTCTATGGAAGAAATAAAACTAGCTAGCATGTACATAGCATATTTTACATATATTGTCTTATTTGATCCTCTCAATAATCCTGGGAGGTGGATGCTATTATTATACCCACTTTATAGATGAGGAAATTGAGGTAGAAAGATGTTGAGTGACTTGAGGTCATGCAACTAATAAGAGGCTGAGATAGGATTAAACTCATGTCTTTATGACTCCAAGTCTGTCGCTTTGTCTACTACACCACCTACCTGCCTCAGAAAGATACTTTCATCTTACACCTGTATAGAAAGTTTTGTTGCTCAAAGCATTTTTATATGATATGAAAATGCTTAATACAGTTTTAAAAACATCTGTAAGATATATATGAAACATCTATATTTATGGTTCTTTTCCATCCACTAAACCCTTCAACATTCCAATAGACCTATGATCTTATTAATGTATGTATTTCTTCCAACAATTTAGGTCAGAAACCATCTATGACTTCTCTTTTCCTGGTCCTCCCATAAATTCACTACAGGGGTCCACCTTACATTCTTAGGGCTTCCTTTGAGTTCTCTTTACATAAGATGGACACTAATGGAGACACAGGTTGTCCAGTGGCTATACCTTAGTCTTAATATATCATCACCTTTTCTTTTTTTCTTGTCATATATTACTTCGACAAAAAATTCCTCATATAACATCCTATGTAATATCTCATTTGTCAGCCTTTCCTAGTCTTCTTTAATCTTAGTGCTTCCCCTCTGAAATTATCTCCAATTTATCATATATGTGCATGTATAATGTATACATATACATATGTGTATATATGTATATGTATTATGTGTGTATTTGTGTGTGCATACATACATGGTTTGTTGGTTGGTTGTTGTCCTTCATTCTAAAAGAGGAACAAAATGATGTCGCTGGTGTTGGATTCAAGGCACAGTGTGTCTGACTATGGCTGGTCAGACTAATTCGAGCTTGGAAGCTTCTACCACTGGTCGGGCACAAGTAATCTACATGAACATTTGGACTGGAGATGTTTCAAAATTTGGGCATCTCACGTTTCTTTTAAGCTTTTGCTTCATTTATGGAGCACAGCACCACTTTTGATATGGGTGCCAGGCTGGGAGGTCCTTTGGCAGTATCTTCCATGTCATACAATTGATTCCAAAGTTCTACAGAGAGACCCTGAGAGTGTCATTGTATTGCTTCTTTTGACCTTCCTGTGAGTTCTCGATAAAATAATTTTTTAAATAAACATACATTTGACATTCAAACAATGCGGCCAGCCCATTGGAGTTATGCTCTCTGCAGTAGAGTTTGAATGCTTGGAAGCTCAGCTCAAGAAAGGACCTTGGTGTCCTTTATCTTGCCAGGTGATCTTCAGAATCTTCCTATGACAATTCAAACAGAAGTAATTCAGTTTCCTGGCATGGACCTGGTATACTGTCACTGTCCAGGTTATACAGTCCTACAACAATGAGGTCAGCACAACAGCTCTGTAGACTTTCAATTAGCCTCCTGAACACTGAGTTAGCTCTGGCAATGTGGGCATCAACCTCATCATTTACACATACACCAAGGTAAGTGAACTTATACATAGCATCCACAATTTCTCCATGTGCTGTAACTGATGGTTCCACACATGGATGGGTATGGTGCTGGCTGACAGAGCACCTGTGTTTTCTTGGTGTTAATTATTAGGCCAAAATTAATGCAAGCAGCAGAGATTCGATCCACACTTTGTTACATCCTCAGCCTCAGAGGGTGCATTGAGTACAAAAATCATGCACCAGCTCTCCCTTCACTTTAGTCTTGGCTTGTAGCCTTTTTCAAGTTAAATAATTTACTGTAGGTGTGGTAGTCCACCTTGATGCCATTTTCATCCTCATTGAAGGTGTTCAACAACATCACTAAAAACATCATGCTAAAAACCATGGGAGTAAGTACATATCCCTGCTTCACTCCATTGGTGACTGGGAAAGAGTGAGAGTATCATCCATTATCCAGAACTCATGCAAGCATGCCATTATGAAACTGACATACAATACTGATGAACTTCTCTGGGAACCCAAATTTCATCATAGTTTTCCACAAGGCCAAATGACTGACAGTATCAAAGGTGTTGGTCAGATTGATTAATGTTGTGTACAGACCTCTGTTCTGTTTCTGTCATTTCTCTTGGAGTTGTCTGGCAGCAAATACAATATCATCCATTCCTCAGCCCTTTCTGAAGCCACACTAGCTCTCAGGTAGACCTTCCAGATGAAGGATCAGCCTATTAAAGAGGACTCTGCCAAGGACCTTGCCAGCAATGACTAAGAGAGAGACCCCCCTGTGATTGTCACAGGACAATCTATTTCCTTTACCTTTATAGAGATGGACAATGGATGCATCATTGAACTACTGGGGGATAACCTCCTCCTGCCATATAACCTAGAAAATTTTAGTCAGATTTTGAATGAGTAGTGGATCCCCTGCCTTGTAAATATCAGCTGGAATAGAATCAGTATCTCAGTATCAGGTTCTTTGCCACACATGAGATGCCGAGTGTCATTCAAAACCCCTTCTTCAGTTGAAATTTTGACTAGAGAGGGATTGATTTCACCTTGAGGTATATGGTCAATGGCTTCAGCCTTGATTAATGATGATGGTCTGTTGAGAACATTATGGAAGTGTTTAGTGTATCTCTTCAGGAGCATGTCCTTATCACTAATCAATGTGGCTCCATAAGCACTGAGTAGTTGAGATGCACCATAGATCTTTGGCCCTTAAATAGCCTTTAGGGCATCATAAAGTACTTTGGGTTGTTACTATCAGCATAAAACTGAGTTTCATCTGTCTTCATCCTTTATCTCTCTAAGCTTCATTTACACTTTACTTTTGATGAAATTAAATGTTGCCTTCTTAGAGGCAGATGAACTATCCTGCTGGTAAACACTATGGAGTTCTTGTTTTTTTTGTTTAGCAGCCTCTGAATTTCCCCATCATTTTTGTCAAACCAGTCTTGATGTTTATGAATGTTCTAGCCCAGATGAATAAATGCATTGCTCTGAAAGTTGCCCACTCCTTTTCTGCTCCATTGTTGCCAACTGTACATTGCTTTAGCTTTACTTCCATGTTACCAACAAACTTCCTACTAGGAGAAGTGCTCTAATCTGTTGAAATTAAGCCTTCTGGTAATGGTCTTGTCTTTGGATTGCCAGTTTTATTAAATATGAATATTTAGATCTATGTTCAATCTAGCACTCTGCACCACACATTGTCTTTGTCACTCTCACACTCACAACCTGCCTGTCTCTTCTCCTTGCAATGGCACAGTCTACTTAATGCCAGTATTTGCTTTGAGAGTACATCCATGAAGTTTTTTTTGCATGTAGGTAAACAAAAGACAATGTTGGTGATGAGGTCATGAAATGCACAAGTCTTCGGTGGTAAGTGACTGTTGCTGTTGCTGTTTTTGACATTCCTCCCAACAATTCTCTGGTAGTCTGAGCCTATGCTAGCATTAAAGTCACCTAGAATTATAACCTTTTCCTCTTTTGGTACATTGATGATGAGGGTCTCCAGGTCTTTATGAAATTTTTCTTTGACCTCATCAAGGTCATCATGGTGGAACATACAGATTGATGGTGGTGGCATGGCACTTTCCTGCAAGTGGTAGTCACATTGTCATGAGATTGTCCCTCCTTTTAGTAGGCATACAAGCTTGTTGACTAGATTAGTTTTGATTGCAAAACCTGTACCACCTTCACTGTGTTTTCTTTTACTGTGGCCACTCCAGAAAACTATGTATCCAGCTCTGACTTTGGTAAGCTGGCCTGACTTGTTTTACTCAGGGCTGCTATTTGAATGTGATTACCTGCTGAGATCTTTCACAAGTGCTATTTGTCTTTCAGGTCTACTGGACTTCATTTGTTCATAAGCATGTGCATATTCCAGGTATTGATGCTGAATGGAATCATCTTCACAAAAGTTTTTGTACATTTTTTTTTGTGTGTGTTTCAACCACAAGGTGGGATCCTTGCTTGCTGTAGTAAGTAGGCCAGAGTTGGGTGAAGCAAACAATTTTTAGGACATCTTTTCTAGCCCTTTTCTCATGCCAGGAGATGAACAGTGCAGTACTTAAAAAAGACTGTTCAAATACCCAGGAGACTTCTGAATTCTATTGCTGCTTCAGTCCAGTGAGAAGACAACCCCATGGCCTGGGCTGCCTGTGTAAATGGTTGTGTCTGCAGCCCCTGGTATATCCACACCTGCTGCTTTGTCATTTTCTGATCACCACAAGACTTTGAAATAGGTAGAAATAGTATGGGTGATATTTTTTGATTTGTGTACAAATTGGATTTAAGTGAGGCAGAGTTGGGCAAAGTTGTTGGCCTCATTCTTTCTTCCAGAGCCATTAGAGTCCAGTGGCAAGACAAAAGTCAAGATGACTGGTGATAGTTGGGGATGTAGTGTATGACCTTAGCATCTGTGCTATATAACCAAGCTCTAAGTGCTCCATAGTGCCTGCTTCAGCTGCCTTCTCATGGCCATTGGAGCAACCTGTTCTCATCTGCTTATTATACCAGGTCAAGTCTTCACATGCTTGGGGTAGACATCTCCCTAACTCACCGAAGAGTTTGAGACCCCTTGGTTACCCTCAACCTAGTTTAGCCTGTCTGTCAAAATGGTTTGCTGGGGTGTGGCCATGGTGCATGCTTCAGCTTCTTGGAGCTGGTGAGAGTTGGGTGAATCAGGTGGACACCAGAGGTAGAAAACAGCCTTGAAAAGGGCTCAGCAGCCTTCACATCAGAAGTAATAGTCTTCCCTGAACACACCCTATACCCCATGTACATACATATACACACACACATATACATAACACACATACATGTATATATAAATACATATACATGCACACATGTATATACACACACATACATACATATATATATATACATATATGAACACACAGATATCTTATTTGAACATAACTATTTGCATGTTTTCTCCCCCATTAGATTGTGGGCTCTTTCAGAACAGGGTTGTTTGTGGCCATTCTTTGAATTGTTAGTACTTAGCGCAATACCTGGCACATAGTAAGTGCTTAATAAATGAACTAAATGCTACTAAATAAGGTCAGCAAAATTTATAGACATTAGGTATACATTCGGTGCAAACTTAAACTCTCAAATTTCCATTGTTTTCATTTCACCTGTTCCACCCTCCTTTTTGGTATCATGTGATTTAAATTTAAGTCTAATTCCCAACCTTTTGACTGAGAGGTAATAAACTAGCAGTCCAGAATAAGACATGCATTTTCACACATGGTCAACATGTTGATCTGTTTTGTTTATGTGTACTTATGTGTTATAAGGGAAGACTTTTGTTTGGTTGTGCATGGTCTGTAAGTGGATAGTGATGGTCAGTGGATAGTGATAGACATATAAAACAAAATAGAGGAGAATAAGTAAAATATTAAGAAACACAGAGGAGAAAACAAAAAAGAAGCTCAGAAGCAGACCCAAACCAAAAAGGCATATTTTATTAACTACTATATTAAATTTAATATTTACTTTAAAACTACTTAACAAGTTCATGTTACTAATATAATTTCTTCTTTGTATTTTGAAATATTTGTTGTTGATGATTTTTAAAACCATTGTAAATTTTTAAGTTAAGTTCTTCTCCTAATTATTTAACATGCTTAGAAGCATCCATATTTTGCTATTCCAGAGGGCCTTGGTCCCCAAGACCATACATGATTCATTGTTCAGATTCATTGTTTAAATACAGCATCATAGACTTTCTTCTATTTATAGCTAATTAATTCTTTCCTTGCTATTTTTGGCTATCTGGCTGCAAAAATTGGTTGTACATTGAGAGAAGAGGTGGTATTAGACTTCTTCCTATACCCTTCTCTCTGACAGGTGCTCTTTCTCTTGCTCTAAAAATGTATATTGGTTTTAAATGAGTAGTTTTTTTTGTTAAACATATAATCAATGAACAAACATCTGTTAAACACATATTATATACTAGGAACTCTGTTAAGCACTGAGTATACAAAAAAGAGGCAAATGACAGTTCCTACCCTCAAGGAGCTTACACTCCCTGTGTCATTTTTGCCTTTATTTTGATACTTTGGATCTATAACCTTATTAGTGTGAATCCTCCTTTCATAGGTACAGATTGCAACACTTCTATATTTTTTCATTTTATTTGATTCTTGTCCACAAATTTCTAAGTCCTCCAAGAGGATCCATGCTATGTGCTGGAGGCCTTTCTCTAGTTCTTTTAATATTTTGAGGGTACAAAGATAAAATAGAGGCTATATTTATTTGTTGAATTATATGGGTTGAATTTCTCTCTCCATTTCCCCCTCTTACCACCTACTTTTCTAAATATGTATTTTCTGATTATGCATTTCCTTAATAATGTCTTCTAAATTTTTTTTCTTAAATACTGTTAATCACTGGTAATTTGCTACAGACTCTCTGTTCATCTTTCCGTTGCTCTTTGGGTTATTCAAAATTTTGATTCCCCAGGGATTTCATGATCTGAAGTCATGTGGCAACACTGACAGAATATTGGTGTTCAAGAGATAAGCCACAAGAGTGGCAATGATAAACCAGATTATTGAAAGCGCAGAACAATCTTCCGCTCCAAATAAGAATTCATACTTATCTGAATTCAGTCAAAGGTTTACAAGATTCTTTTCTCGCAACAATCCTGAGGTTTAAATTTTATTAGCTCAATATTTTAGGGGAGGAAAGTGAGATACAGAAAAATTAGTTGACTTACTCATGATCATGTTCACATAGCTAGTAAGTAGTTAAGGCAGGATTCAAATTCACATCTCTTTATTTTATTTATTTCCTTTTACATTTGATTTTTAAATTTTTAATAGTGTTTTATATTTCCAATTACATGTAAAAACAAATTTTAACATTCATTAAAAAAACTGAGCTTCCAATTTTCTCCCTCCCTCTCTTTCCTCCTCCCTAAAATGGTAAGAATTTTTAATAGGTTATATATGTACAAACATGTAAAACATATGTCCATATTAGTCATGTTGACTCACATCTTTTTAAAGTCCAATGCTTTTCCTATTACAAAATGCTACCTTGAATTCATTATGATCAAACCTGATTTCTTCCTCCTCTTTCCTCTTCATGACCAAGTTCATTTTTTTTTTGTCAGCAGTACCAGTACAACATATAAGGACTACTGATAAATTAATGTAATGGTCTACCATTCAACTGCATGTATTATCTAAGAGAAATACATTTTTCATTTGCTTTGTTTTTTTTAATAGAGGTATTTACACTGATTTCTTTTGAATTCCAGCAACTTTCATTGAAGAGATTTTTTTGTATTCTCATGCTGTATACAATTAATACAGGGTCATCAGTGAATAGGAGCATTTAGAGAACCTTGCCATCTTGTCTGATATAACAGAATTGATTTCATTTTGTTGTTGTGTTTGGTGATGGTCATATCTAGTGCCTTCCAGCACTCTTCTTGTAGTCTTTCTGATATACCATTGAGGATTCTAAGTAGTTTGCAAGTCTTTCATTTCTTAGTCTTGAATCATAATTTCAATTTAAAAAAATTTTTTGGCTGTCTTTTTTGTTTCACTTTGACATTGAAGTCATTCATTTGGAAGATCTTGTAAATTTTTTCATAGGATCTAATCCTTTGCAGAAGGTGTTGACACATAATCTACAATTATCTCCGTGGTGGTCTGTTTGCTTTCAGTCATCTGGAGCATTGCAAGTCAAAATGACCAAGTGAAATTATGTTTCTTACTGCCTTTTGGAACATTGTGAATCTGCCTCTGCCAACTCCTTTTTCTTCCCTGATGAGAACCTATGGGTTTGTTTTTCCATTGAGATACAATTTCTTTATGTCTTGTGGTTTCATTTAGATCAAGTCTGTCAATATAGGTGAAGATTTGCCACCAGGTAATGAGTTAATTAGGGGATAGCAATTCATAAAGGCTTGTCTCTAGACATGGAATGGTTTCAGTCTATATAAATGAAATTACTAATATTTTGAAATATCAAAGTACAATCTGGAAATTAAATCTGGTAGATCTAACACGAAACTTCATCCTTCCTGGTACCTGAATTACTATGAATGTATCTCTTGGATTCATCCCAATTGAATTAATAATCAGTGTCCTCCCCACATAATCTTGTACTGAACAGATAGCTTTTTTTTTCTTTGTGAAGTGGCTTCTTACAACAAATCTTCCTTTGAAGTAGTCCACTGCTCACCTAAGCCAACAGCTGTGTGAGTTTTTAAAGCTTCTTTCTGTCTGTCTCTCAGTTATTCTCAAGGAAGAGGAAAAAGATAAGGGAAGGGGAGAAGCACTTACTAGATGCCTACTATGTGTTAGATACTTTACAAATATTATCTCATTTGATTCACACAATCCTGAAAGGTAGGTGCTACTATTTTCCCAATTTTATGGTTGGGGAAACTGAGATAGACTTACCTAGCCACATAGCTAATAAGTATCTAAGGCCATATATAAACTCATGTCTTATTTATCCCGGGTGTAGCACTCTGTCCACTGCACAACCTAGCTGCCTAGAGAAACCAGCAGAAGGTACTATCTTTCATTCTCTTTTCCTCAGCTTCATTCTTCCTGCCTCTGTCTCACATGTTTCTTCATGCCCCAATTCCTCAACTCTTTTCTTTCCCCCCCTTTCTTCAAAGTTCCCATTTACAAATGCTAACCAGTACCCATCATTCCTTGACTAATGTTAGGGAAAGAAAACTTTGCATATGCAGACTTCTTTGGTTCTGTTATTGCTTGCTGTTGTTTTTAAAGGTTTAAATTCTCCATCGTATTTTTCATGGCTTGTGTTCATCTCATGCTAATATTGTCTCTCTTCTCCTGTACCTCGTGGGCTACCTCCTTGAATTGCTACAATATCTCTAAGTTAACTTTCCTCCTCTTCATTCCTCCTGTCTTCTAATCCAAGTGGCCATGTTGGCAAGCCTAGGTGAAACTCATGTGGGCTTTACAACGAATTTCTGAGATAATTCTGGCAAGGATGTTTATCTCTATTTTATTGGTGCTGAAACTGAAACACAGAATATTTAAATGTCTTTCCCAGGTCATCTAGTTGGTCACTGGCAAAGGCATGATTGAAATCCAGGTCTCAATTTCTAGCTCAGTGCCCTTTTCATTCTGCTGTTATAGTCAGAGGGGAATAACTAACTACAGTCCTTGACCCTTCAGAAAGGGCACAGACCACAGAAAGACCTTTACAAAGAAGTCTCTCATGTCCTGGCCTGATGCCTCAATGCAGTATGGGTTACATTAGTCATGTCATGGAAGGATTCATCATGCTTTCACAGTTATGTTATATATTGAGTAAGATATGCAGTGGCATGACTTTGAATTTTTTTAATAAATTCAAGTAAATAGCAGGGTGACAATTCATTAATTATGCAGCTTTAAAGTAATCTCCATGCTGTCAATAAGAGATTATTTTTCCTTGTGGTTATTTATGTTGGGCATCATTGGGCAGCAGAGAATTTGTTGGCCACTTCTGCTTTCCCCTAGAACTACTTGTTTCCTGTATCTCTAAGTCTTCTAACCATTTTCATATCTCATGCACTAAAGAGACTAAAAGCAAAAATCAGTGTTCAGTTAGATTGATAAACAGATGCTAAGCCGAAGTGACACAGCTGCTGCTGCTGAGCCAGGAAAAGCGGGTCAAGGTTATAGGGAGAAAGTGCAGCATTGTCACATAGCTGTGAGCAAAAAATTCCACACGTGGAATCCCCCCTTCCTCCACTCCCTCACCTCTTCCTATCTGCGGGTTGTTTAGTGTGGCAAAGGAGACATGCTCTTAAACATCCCAAAAAGTGAAGAAAATTCAAGAGTCGACCACTTTCTAGTTTTTAATATTTAACTCAGTCTTTTCAGATCTTCAGAAAAACCTTTAAGAGATCTCATATATAAAATAACAATGAACATTTATTTATTGATTTTTTTAAAAAGAAAAGTGGAGTCACACCTCAAAGACACTAGGCATTTTGAACAACTGCATCACATATGAAAGGCAGATCAGTGTGCCACATAATAACAAGGCTTTTGGTTTCAGTTTTTTTGTTGAATAGAGTTTATAGGTGGCTAAATTTGATTATTTATGCAGAAGGACTTGTTCCCTCTAAGGCCCTTTTAACTCATTCCATGTAGTTCTGAGCTGAATTTGAAAGTAATATAATTAGTGTCTTATAATGACAGAGAAAATCAGCCATAACAGCATTTTAAAAAGTATAACTTATGATCATAGATTTAGAACTGGAAAAAAACTTTAGAGGTCCTCTATTCCAACTCCCTCATTTTACAGATGATATAACTGAAGCCCAAGAGAGGAAAATGACTTAAGATCACACAGTATGTGGTAGAACCATTCAAACAAATGCCTTCCAAATCCAGTGTTTGTTTTTTATTGTTGGTGGTGGTAGTTTCAAACTTTTTAAACTGTGTATCAGGAGTTTCAATCAATAAATAATCATCTCTTAGTAGATCTTGTTACCTGACCCAGATGTCTTCACAATACGCCCATTACCATGGTTCATTTTATTTCAAGGCCAGCAAAAAGCCCTACTGTCTTCCCTGTCTTCCAGTTGTTTTCCACAGTTTATGGACTTGAGTAGCAGTAGCATCTTCTCTTCTTCTGCTCCTCCTCTTTTTCCTCCTCCTCTTCCTTGAGAATGCAAAGTTGCTCCCTGTAAAAAGGTCAAGGACGACTCCTTTAAATATGACTTTAAATTTTCTGCATTGTGTCAATCCACCAATACAAAGGGACACTTTCCCTATTACAGCCAATGAACAGAAAATAAAAACAACTAATCAGTCCTAGAAGAGTAAGTGGGAGGATCATGGGACTGTTGCTCTTAGAGACAGGAGACCTAGTTCTAGTCTGGTTTCACTTACCAACTAGCTGTGTAATTGTCATCCTCACCCTATGATGTCATTGATGATGAACAGCAGAACAGCTGTGAATACTGATCAAGGCACTTCTTCTCTCTAGGCCTCAATTTCTTCACTTGTAAAAGAAGGTAGTCATATTAAATGACCTCCAAATTTCTATCTATGAATCCATAAGATTCAATAATTTTGAAGAACAAATTGCTTAGAAAAATTTGAACAAGTTGACTTAAGAAGGAATAATTTATAATTTTTATACCTTGTAGAAGGATTTCATTTACTAATTTGTAGTTTGTTTTTAGCTTTTACAAGGGATACTCACTAAAATTATACAACAAGAACAGAAGTATAAACATATCTCCCCAAATGGGGGCATGCTCTCTCCCTTACCACCTCAGTCCCAAGGAGAGTAGACTCAGATTTAAAGTAGTTGATACAAAGCATTTGATCTACCAAGTTTACTTCTGGACATGGCATAGCTTCTGGACAGAGTGGCTGTGCCACTTGGCACTGTGTCTTGCCCACATGATTGATCTTCAGACTGTACTTCCCATGAGGCTCAGCAGCTGGCAAACTCTGGTATGGATTTCAGTTATTGGATCTTTGATGGACTTTTTGACAATCACAAGATCATAGCCTAGTCTGTCTTACCTCCAACATTCATTCATCTAAGATAAGCAAAGAACAAAACAGGAAAGTCAGAAAATCAGCCTCACTATGCACTCACTCACAGTTTCATGTTAGTCTGGGTGAAAAGAACAGGCTACTGGTATTACCTCTTTCCTCACCCAGAGGCTTATAGCATACTGTCCTTAACTTGATCTCTATCAGCTAAAATGACTTTTAGACATAATTTTCTAAATAAATTTTAGCCATTTCACTAATCTCAGTGATGATCAGTAAGTAGTTAAGATAGTTAAGATGGTCAGTAAGATAGTTAAGAATAGATACTATCATTCTCATTTTGCAAATGAAAAGATTGATGCATGGAAAATCAATCTTTCAATATTTATTAAGCCCCTATAATGTGCCAGGCACTGGAAATACAGAGAGGATAGCAAGGAAATAATTTGCCTTGGGCTCATTTATTAATTTGGGATAGGGGTTGGATTATAACCTACAGAATCTGATTCCTATGCCCACGCACAGAAGTTTGTTCTTGATCTGTCTGTTGTGTAACCGAGAATCACTGAGGGGTTTGAGAAGGGATGAATGCAGGGTGGTTTAGTTGGCATGCTTGATGGATAATTTTGTCTTCAATATGAAGTATATACTTTGAACTTTGGATAAAATGAATGTGAAGATGCCCAAGAGGAGGAGGTGACAGGATTAATTATAACTTAACCATAGCCTGACAAATGCTTATGTTAAATAGGCCAGTAGGGCCTGGAAGAGATACTTATTTATAATCTAATTTGATCTTCTTTGCAAGGATCTGTTGGTATTTTTAGGCTTAATGTTGAAAATTATCTTCTCAATTTAGAAAGTTTATTTTCAGTTGGCCGCAGCTTATAACCAATGACAAATTATACACAAAACTTAGTGTAAAGATATTATCCAAGATATGCATGTCTGGAGAAGGTATGTATGCAAGTTCCGATGAGAGAGGGGGCTGTGCTGTTACTTCCTTAATGTTGAGACTTAGAGGAAGGTGAATTTATGGAAGGACATGAAATACAGTCAAATAGATTGGGAAGGTAGGGGTGGATTGTGATCGATTTATTTAGACTCCTAAAAAGTCAGCAGGCTACATGGCTTTCATTTGAGTGTCATAGCAACCCTGTGAGATAAGTACTACAGATGTTGTAATCCCCATTTTATAGGTGAGGGAGCTGAGTTCAATGAGATTAGATGACCTACCTGGTCACATAGCTAGTAAGTATCAGGCAGGATTTGAACCAGATCTTCTGGATTTTTACTCTAGCACTTTATCCAATGCACCATGCTGTTAGAAGATACTCACTTTAGTGATGCAGAATATAACTCAACCATGTTTCCTCATCTTGTATGGTTTTAGAGGGTTCATTCAATTTTCCAGGGACAAGCATTTCTTGACATCATGTCTCTTCATACTCAGTAAGGACCAGTGTAGCACACAGGTGGGTTGTCTATCTGCTTATTCCTCCCATTCACTATATAACTGGCCTTCTTCCTTTTTAAGGTACCATCTCTTTGATGAAATACTATTTACCATTTTTTGCATGTTATTTCCTTTCTAAATTGAGAAGATAATTTCCAACGTTAAGTATTAACTAAAGACACATTCCTGCAAAAAAAAAAAGATGGAATTAGATTCCAACTAAGGGCCTCTTCTAGTCCTTGTTGGACTAAGATGTTCCAGTTTAAGATCTTTAGACTCCAAACATTAGAATGAAAAGAAGAGAGGAAAAGACAAGTGGAGATGTTAGCTGCCTCTAAGGCTACTTATAATGAAGAGACTTGGCTTGAGTTGGTAGAAATAAGAACAGAAGGGAAGAGGAAGAAGTTGGAAAGCTGCTGCAGTCAGAGAAGAAAGGCAGAAAGCAAAGGGTGCTTGAGAAGAAGAAGCAAAGAAATGGGATCCATTCAGGGATGTGCTGGAGCCAGCTTTTCTTGGTTCTGAAAAGCTGATTGTTAAATTTCTAGTGAGCATTTACATCTTAGAAATTAGCCCAAAAAAATTGGCAAAAAAAATCTGGGCTTGATTTGTTGTTTTGCTGATTGTCTAGACTTAAGAAAGTAATGAGAAAATGTTAATAAAGCAGATTAAACTTAACAGTATGTGGTGTCCCTCTTCCTTTTCCTCCTCTTCCTCCTCCTCCTCCTCCTCCTCCTCCTTCTTCTTCTTCTTCTTCTTCTTCTTCTTCTTCTTCTTCTTCTTCTTCTTC
>NW_020954604.1:906948-932467 GCF_900497805.2 Vombatus ursinus | reverse complement strand
TCTTCTTCTTCTTCTTCTTCTTCTTCTTCTTCTTCTTCTTCTTCTTCGAGAGTGACAGACAGACAGACAGAGAGACAGAGAGAGAGAGAGAAACAGAGACAGAGACAGAGAGAAACTGGCTGTTAAACATTGTTAAATATTTACCAGAATATACCTGGATGCTGGATGCAGCCTTCTCTAGCTACTGTCCTTGAAGGAAGACTGGAAGAGAGGGAGGGAGAATGAAAATGCGATCCATCTGACCTGGAAGGAAAGAAGTTTTTACATCAGTTTTCTCCTGCATTCTTACCATTGTAGGAGTATTATAGCTAGTTCACAAATCAGAGTCCAGTAGATAGGACCGCAGCCTTTGCTAGCCTCTCTGGAGCCAATTCCTCAGTGCTTCTTTACCTCAAAACAATCCTTTGGTGCATCCTTATACTTCTTTCATCATAATCTCTTCTGAGCAAAATAAAACCATCAGCCTTTTGAACTCAGCCATTAAATAACTAGATCAGGAGATTTAGGGGTGACAGAGTCCTCTCTTATTAGTAGAAATCTATTCTCTGTCTCTAATCACTTGGTTGTAGAGTGCTCTCCGTTGTAACAAATCCATTCAATAAGTATTTAAGTGCTAATAAGGTACTCAGAAACATGGTAGGTGCTGATAATACAATGATAAAAATTTAAAAAAAATTCTTGCCTCTAGGGAGCTTTCTTTGGGTGTGGGGGGGATGATAGGGAGCAGGAAGAAATAATAGGTACATAGATAAATAGACATAAGGTAATTTGAAGAGGGAGAAAAATCTTTAATATCTTGGAAATAGGGGTTTATTTCAGGAGTCTGAGACAAACAGCTTTTGGGAAGGCAGAGACAGATAAACTGGAAGGACAATGAGACAGTCCAAATTGTTTTCAGATCATCTATTTATCTTTTTACTAAAGGGAACTAACACCTCTAGGCAACTAAAGAGTTTTTTTGAGGCTAGATATAGGCAGTTAGCTGGTGCAGTGGATAGAGATCTGACTTGGATCAGGAAGACTCATCTTCCTGAGTTCAACTCGGGCCTCAGACATACTAGCTATGTGACTCTGGGCAAGTCACTTAATGCTGTTTGCCACAGTTCCTCATTTGTAAAATGAGCTGGAGAAGGAAATGGCAAACCATTCCAGTGTCTTTGCCAGGAAAACCCCAAACAGTATCATGAAGAGTCAGACACAACTGAAAAGACTCAACAACAACTGAGACTGGAAAGAGATGACTACATTACCATATATAATACACAGTGAAAATCCTTTTCACTGTGTATAACCATAGAAGCATACAGGGTTCTAACACAGGTACATATCAAAAATCATGATGCCCAAGAGCAAGAAAATAGGTAAATGTGAATCCCAAGTGGGGAGGTGGATTAGGGGCCTAGACAGAACTGTGAAAGAGGCTGAAAGTGCACACCCTAGCAGATGCCTATCCGATGTCTCATTTACTTCAGTGAATATGTGGTTTCATTGGAGTGGGAACTCCATCCACTGATGCAGATTATACCTTCTCATCCTTTGTGATTTTTCCCAGGATCTTTCCATGAATCCTTCTAAGTGGATCTATCCCACACACTGGAGGTCTTCCTCTGATTCTTCAAATATTTCATTTGTACCTCTAGAACATTCAAGTTGTCTATCTTATCCTTGGCTATTACTACATAACCAGCCTACCTAATTTCATGATAATTCTTATTTTTGATGACATATTTTATGAATGAATGAATTTAAAAAATTTTCATTAGCACTCACTATATGCAAAGGACTGTGCTGAGCCCCGTGGATACAAATAGAAAAATAAGACAATCCCTGATCTTAAGGAGCTCACATTCTAATGGGGGTAACAATGTATGTGGAAGGTTTTAGCTTTAAGTTAGATGGAAAGGTCCTATGGTTTTTAGGGAGCAACAGTAAAGCAGATGGGAATGCCTCTTCTTTAATGTCATTTTTTCACTGATAAAATCACATCAGTTTCTGATGAACCTTTTTGCTGTGCTTAGGCCTTGGGTGGTGAGACCTTTGCTTCAGAAACTGTTGCTGTAGCCCTTGAAGAAGCAATAGCCAGACTGAATTTCCACAGGGATTGCTTTCCAGGATGATGGCTAAGGACGCTTGTCTGGAAGCATTGATGTTTCCAAGAATCTTGGGTTCAGGTTCCTGGACCCCCTCTATCAGAGTTTGGGAGGAGATGATAGTTAAGGTGGCAGTGATAATGGTTTTACTTGACTCATATATGCTGCCTCTTGCCTTCTTGCTTCAGCTGTATCACTTGCAAATAAGGCATCATTTTCTGTAGCCTCCTTAGACCCAGTATGTATCCTCTGGCCTTTTGGGTTGCCTTTCCACTCTTACCAGTAATTATGACTTGTTAGTGTTCCATGACTTCTGGACACATAGGGACACAAATAGGTTAATATTGCTGTTCAAAAACATGGACTTTGTATTCCAAAGAGATCATAAAAAAGTGAAAAGGTCTTACATGTGCAAAAATTTTTATAGCAGCCCTTTTCATGGTAGCAAAATATTGCAAATTGAGAGGATATCCATCAATTGGGGAATGGCTGAACAAGCTGTGGAATACGAATCTAATAGAATACTATTGTGCAATAAGAAATGATGAACAGGCAGATTTCAGAAAAAAACCTGGAAAGACTTGTATAAACTGATGGAAAGTGAAATGAGTAAAGCCAGGAAAACACTGTATACAATATCAGCAACATCATGTGATGACCTACTATGAATGACTTGGCTCTTCTTAGCAACACAGTGATCTAAGACAAATACAAAGGACTCAGGAAAGAAAATGTTATCCATATCCAGGTAAAGAACTGATGGACTCAGAATGCAAATTGAAGCATATTTTTTTTCACTTACTTTGTTATATCTCATGGTTTCATTTCCTTTTGATCTGTTTCTTCTTCCACAACTGTGACTAATATGGAAACATGTTTTACATGATAACACACGTATAAACTATATCAAACTGCCTGCCATTTTCAGAAGAGGGAGGTGGGAGGGAGGGAGAAAAAGTGGGAACTCAAAATCTTGTAAAAATGAATGCTGACATTTTTTCTTAATATGTAATTGGGGAAAAATAAAATATTATTTAAATAAAAAAACATGGACTTTTATGGGGAAGGAAAAATTCCCAAAGAACGGAAAAAGTCATCAATGGCAAGATGTCTGGCAGAGTCTCTGGAATATAGGTGACTGACAGTAATCTCTTTATCGGGAAAGGAGGATACATTGAAGAAAGATCTCTTTAGTACTCTATAAGGGTACTGACACTCAGAACCCAGCAGAGAGGTACACGTTCAAAAGAGGAACTTTATTAGAACTCCACGAAAAGAAGAAAAGTTATAAATTATCCCTTTGCCACATATGTACTTTAAAATTGAGCCAACTTTCCCCTGGATTTTATGTGTACTTGTGGGAAAGTATGTCCCAGACTTTTTAGGAAAATAGTTTTTGTACTGACTGTACCTTATTATATTTGCTTAGTAAATAGCCCTAATAAAAGGCCAATCACTGGGATGGGGGTTAGGGGAAGAATGCTGGTACCTATAAGTAACAGTACTAAAAACTCCCAATCCCTAAAAGTCAGCCCTGGAACCTGAAGGAAGGTATAGTTGACTGTCTTTGGGAGATCTGATCTGTTAGTACAGTTGCACTGGGAGAATGAGTACACAGAGGGTGCTACAATAGTCACACAATTGACTGAGAAATGTAGAAGATATAAGGATGACCATGTCTCAAATGATTTCTTCAAACAAGATTTTTCTGTATATTAGCATTGTATGAGATTGTATAACAAATGTACCATTTTGTTTAGTAGTGTGTATTAACACTAGACGAAACTTAAAATCAAGGAGACATATTCTTGCCAAAAGTGTTTGATGGAGTGTATTTGTTTAGACAAAGTTCAAACAGAAAAAGATTCCTAGAGAGGTTTTCCAGACTTTTTTGTTGGGGATAACATTGTGGTGATTACGTCAAAACCTACAATAGCACAGATACCTAGAGGTCTACACTCACTCAAAAGAGATTGGCCTAGTGATCTACATTAGAAAAACAAAGTGGACCAGATTGTAGCCTGTATTTGGAATGACAGCCTTCTGAGTTTATCCATTAGCACATACATCTTAGGTAGTGTATATATCTGCAGTGGACAGTGTACTGGGCTTAGAATTGGAAAGAAGATTGTCTACTTCTCCCACTTAAAAGGTATTGGTCAAAATGTTAGATGAAAAAGCTGTTCCCAGATCTGGACCTAAGCCCCTTCCAGGACTGTTTGTATTTTATAAGGGTTTGTTTGTTTGTTTTTGCGTAGACACCAAAGGAATTTAAATTATAATGTTAGAATTTGGGCACAATTCAATTCAATAAACATTTATTCAACATTCTTCTAAGCCTGCAGATACAAAAAGAGGGAAAATAGTATAAGTACTACAGTACTTGCTCTCAAGAAGCTTATAATCTAATGAGGGACACAACAGGTAAACAAATATACCCAAAGCAAGCTATATACAGAACAAATAGGAAATAATTTAATTAATTAAAATTAAATTAAAAATAGTATTAAAATAAAAAATTAAATAAATAATAATTAAAGAGAGAAAGCACTGGAATTAAGAAGGATTTCGGAAGATTTCCTGTAGAAGGTAAGATTTTGATTGGGACTTAAAAAAAAGTCAGGGATGTCAGTAGTCAAAGCAGAAGGAGGAGAGATTTCCACGAATAGAAGACATAGAAAAAATGCCTGGAGCTGAGAGATGGAGTGGTTTTTTTTTCCCCCATGGAACAGCCAAGAGGCCAGTGTCACTGGATTCAAGAGTATGTGTCAAGGAGTACGGAGTAAGAAGTCTGGAACGGTAGGAGGACAGATAATGAAGGGTTTTGAATGCCAGACAGCATTTTGTATTAAACTCTGGAGGCAATAGGGAGCCACTGGAGTTTATTGAGTGGGAAAGGATTGTTGTTAGTGGTGACATGATTGGATCTGAGTTTTAAGAAAATTACTTTAGTGGCTGAATGGAGAATGGATTGGAGTGAGGAGAGACTTGAGGCAGGGAGAACCACCAGCATGGTATTTCTACTCTGTGGGTTTCCTTAAGTTTATACTTTATTCCTACTTTGAGTCGTAGCCCACCCTGCCTCCACCCAAATTGGTATCAAAAGACCTCATACTGTGTATGATCCTCTCTTAAGATGCTCCTTTTATCCCTCTTCCACATACTCCTCTCATGTTGCCCTTTGGTGACTTCTTTTTGTGCATACAGTTTGCCTTAACTGGGGTTCATCTATGTAAGAATGTTGAAGGGAAAGGAGGAGCTTGCAACATTTCCAGAAAATCTCAGGATGTGGCTCTACAGTTCCTATGAGGTAAAACCCAGGCACAACTAAGAGGTGAGAAACGGGAGCTAGCTGATTCCTTTGAGAAAATCAGTCAGGAAATGATAGATATTTGAAACTTTACTGAACCCTCAGCTCTGGAAATTTGGGTTATAAATATCATGAGAACAGGCTCTCTGGCAAGATTTCTAACTCTATTGCTTCCAGTTTCAACCAGATACACCAGAAGACTAGCCTTTCCCAGGGTATTTTAGTGCTTTGAGTTCTGGTGCTGACTGGAATCAAAGAACAAAAAAAGTCCTGAGTAAACATTTAGAATATTGGTAAAAAGTTCAGTTCAATATTTAATCTAACAATTGAAAATGAGGTGTAAGGCTAGAGAGCATGGGCAAAGTAAAAGGGGTGTGTGTGTGTGTGTGTATGTGTGTGTGTGTGTGTGTGTGTATGTGTGTGTGGAAAATAGTAGAGAATTCCATCGAATATTTGATAATGCTGTTTCCTAAACAGTTACATTCTACCCCCACAGCTAACTCAGCTGTATTAGTGCTACACTAATGTAGGAGTTGTGCCCTTTAAAGTTAATTGTTAATCAAGGCCAGGCATAATCTGCAATGTTACCCTGTGAGGTATAAAGACTAGGAAAAAGAAAAAAAAACTTATTATCTTTGTCATCAAAATGTTTGGAAGAAAAGAAAAAATCTGGGATAATAGTGACAGGAATGGCCAAGAAAATGCTATTATAAAACCCAAATAAACCTTTGGTTTTTAGTTTGGTATCATTTCATCTATGAAATAAAATCTATTGACAGCAGCTGGAATAATATAAGGTGAACTCTGAAAACTGCTTCCAGCCCTCATACTTCTGATGACACTCATTTTGCAATTTCAAGATGCCACATAGAAAACCAATTGTCAACAAGGGAGAGGAAAATACAATAGTAGTTAATCAGGTTTTACAAGGTCACACATCTAAATCAGACTATAAAAACATTCCCATTAGTACCTTCTTTACTCTGTTCACAAATGTAACCTTTCTCCAAATCTAGGGCTTATACCACTTTAGATCCTTCTACAAGATATCAGCCAGCTAATAAAGGTTTGAAGTTTCTATTTTCTTTACTAAGTACCCCCTATTGGAGCCTATTAACACCATTTTTATGGAGAACAGAGCAAGGAGCCACCTCCTGACACATGTTGGCACTTTCTGAAAGGTTGAGCTGGAGCCCAGCAGGCCTGAAATAAAAGTTTCAAGTCATTTAAAGTAATCTCTGATTGACCTTGATAACATATGCAGAATTGGGGAACCATAAGAAATATTCTTATTTTCCAAAATCTTAATAGATTTATAGAACTATTTCTGAACCTATGGAATTACAAAGAAGAAGCTAGAGAAACAAATACTTTAAACATAACCTTTCAATTTTTCTCAGGGTTATGAAACCCTTGTTCAAGAGATTTTCGTGACAGAAAAGACATAGTGTAGTTTGGAGGAGTGACTTACTTTTGGCCCCCAGCCAGGAAACCTGAGATTATGTATGATACTCTCCAGTTTACTGAGACTTACTTCCCACTTGTAGGTAAGCAGTTCCACAACCTGGCCCCTTCCTACCTCTTCAGTTTTCTTACTTATTTCTTTCTTCTTTTACCACTACCCCCATACTCTGCAGTGCAGTGACACTGGCCTCGTTATTATTCCTCACAAAATACATGTCATCTCCTGACTCTGGACATTTTAATTTGCTGTCTCCTATACTTAGAACTTTCCCTCCACATCTTTACCTCCTACTTTTCCTAGCTTCCTATTACAATCCTACCTTCCGCAAGAAGAATTTCCTGATCCCCTTTTTTTGTTAGTGCCTTCCCTCTTTTGGTTATCTCCAATGTAATTATCTCTTGATATTTACAATACAATATCTTATATAGGTCATATTTGTACATAGTTGTTTGTATATTGTCCTCCCACTTTAGACTGTAGGATCCTTGACAACAGAGACTGTCTTTTACTTTTTTATTTTTCACCCAATGCTTAGCATAGTACCTGATGTATACCAGGTGCTTAGTAATACTTGTTGACTGACAGTTTATAGTATTACAGAAAAAAAATATATTTAAAGGAGAAACAAAATAAAGAGCTTTGAATGAACAGCCGTTACAGAATTATGGAGTCTCAGAATTAGGAAGGACATCAGAAGATCATAAAGAGCTAAAAAATACCATAAAGACCATTTAGGCCAATCCCTCCATTTTAGAGATGTTGAAACTAAGAACCAGAGGTTAAGTGACTTGCTTATGTTCACAAAAGTAAGGAGTAGCAGAGTTGGGATTTAAAATCAGACACTGCTTCCAAATCCAATGTTCTTTCCACTGCATCATGATAGCCTCAGAGATCATCACTGAACAGAAATCCTCTCTGCAATGTATGTGATGTGGTCTTCCAATTTTTGCTCAAAATCATACTACCTTTCATCATTCTACATTTGGGTAGCCTGACTTGTTAGAAACTTTTTCTTACGTCAAACCTACAGCATGCCTGTTTGAAACTTCTATTCATTGCTCCTAGTTCTCTCTCTCTGAGGTTAAGCAGAATAAATCTAATCTCTTTTCCATGTGGTGACCCTTCAGATACTTGAAGGTCAAGCTATTATCCACCACCTTAAGTTTTCTCTTCTCCAGGCTGAAAATCCTCAGTTTCATCAACTGATTTTTGTGTGGCATGATCTTGAAACCAATCACTATCCTGATCATCTCTTTAGCTGTCGTTGTTTTAGTCAATAAGTTGTATCTGACTCTTCATGTGTTTTGTTTTGTTTTTTGTTGGCAAAGATACTGGAGTGGTTTGGCATTTCCTTCTGTAGCTCGTTATACAAATGAGGAAACTGAGGCAAATAGGGTTAAGTAACTTGCCCAGGGTCACACAGCTAGTAAGTCTCTGAGGTCAGATTTGAACTTAAGTCTTACTACTCCAGGCCCAGCACTCTATCCACTGCATCATCTAGTTGCCTTTCTCTCTGGATATTCCTCGGCTTATGAATGTCATTCCTAACACATGGCCCCTAGAATCGAACATAATGCTCTATCTGTGGTCTGATCAGGGTATAATAGGATGGAACTATTTCTTTTGTAGTTCTGAATACTCCTCTTCTCTTATTACAACTTAAGTTGGAATTCATTCTTTGGGATTCTATATTATACAGTTCATTCATTTTTAGCTTGCAGTCCACTAAAATTCCCAGATTTGGTTTCAGATGAAAGGCCACACCTCCATCTTGTACTTGTGAAGTTAATTTTTTTAACATAAATGTAAGACTTTGCATTTATCTTTATTACATTTTTTCTTATTACTTTTGGCCTAGTGGTCTGACCTGTCAAGAGTTTTTCAGATACTCATTCTGTCATCTAAAAGATAAATTCTTATTTTTTTCCTTTTGTGTCATCTGCAAATGTGATGAACTGTCATCTGTGTCTTTATCTTGAATTATCTCCTCTCGGCTTATTTTCAATGTCAGTTGATTTTGCTGGAAGATACCTCATATGTTCTAATTTTTCAGTATTTGACTTTGCTCTAATAGTTCTTCTTGTCTCCTGAACCATGTAGTTCCATTTGCTTTTTATGGGGTCCACATATGTTTCATCTTCTGTTTTAAGCTGTTTACTCTCCTGATTTTTTTTTCTCCATGCCTATAATTTCACTTTTTATGTCTTGCTTCATTTCTTCCACCCAATCTTGTAGTCGTTATGACCAGATCATTCTTTTTTCTGAGACTCTACTTGTATTTATTTTGGAATTATATTCTTCTGGTTTTACCTCTTAGGCTTCTCTTAACTAATAGGATTTATTCATTGTTAGGAGGATTTTTTTTTTAATTTAAATTTACTCTTATCTTCAGCATTAGTTCCTAGATTAGGATTTTGAACCAGGACCAGACTTTGTCCCTTCCTGCTAGCTCCTGGTCCTGTTTCAGCTGCAGTCTGGATGCTGCTGATACTACCTTGGTATAGTTCTGGATGGAGGAGATAGGTTCCAATTTCTTTTCTTCTCTTCCCCTCCGGGACTGACTTTGGACTCTGTCTTCTGACAACATGTCTTGGTGACCTCATGTGTGTATTGACCTGTCTCCATTATTTTCTGCTTGTGCAAAGTTACAAATCTGGAGTTAGTTTTGTCTCTTGATGTTAGAGTTCTTACAATCCCTAACAGAATGTCTGTAATTTTAAGATTACACTGGCTTTGTGCTTTCTGGAAGGTTCTAGTATAGATTGTTGGGTTTCATTTATCCCATCTTCTTGTCTCCTTTACAGTCACCTATTTTTGTGCTTTGGTTTTGTGCTCAGCTACCACGGGCTGCAATCATATTTTTAGGGGCAGTGCTTGTTTCAGGCTTTCTGGAGGTTCCTGGCTTGGACTGTGCAGGTACCACTTCTCTATTTCTGTCTCACCAACCAGAAGATGGTTTTGTCTCCTGCCGCAGCTCTGACAGGCCAGGACTGATATCCTGCTGGCATCAAGCCTCTTTTATAGGAGATTGTGCTGAATTTCAGGCCTTCCTGAAGAGCTCCTAACCATCATGCCTGCAAACTTCTTGCTGTTTTCTTGTACAGTCCTGGACTGGATGGAAGAGTTTGCTTGTGTTTCCATTTGGTTTTAGTAGCTCACTGCTAAATTTAGCATCCTTTTATATCTTTGCTAAAAATCCTTATATATTTATCCAAGTCATTGATAAAAATGTTAAAACTTCACAAGGTCAGGCACAGATCTCCAATAACATTGACCTTTGAGTTCAGTTATTCAATAAATTCTGAATTAAATTAACTGTAATATTGTTTAGATCATTTTTTTTACCATTACATTCCTATCCATAGTTATTTCTCAAGAAACTTTGTCAAGCATTTTGCTAAAATCTAGGTGAGCTGTTACCTACATTCATCATTCCCTTGATCTACTAGTCTAATAACCCTGCCAAAATAGGAAATGAAGTTAGTTCAGCATGATTTTTTCTTAATGAAATTATGCTGGTTCTTTGTGATTACTGCTTCCTTCCTACATGTTCACTATCTATCCCTTTCAAAATAAATGCTAGAATTTTGTCAGGAATTGACACTAGGCTCCCTGACCTGAGTTGGAAGATTACTATCTTTTTTTTTTTTTAATGGAGATAAAATTTTCCTTTTTTTAGATCTGCTGTAGAAGAAGGAAGAAAGAACTCAGTCACTTCATCCAGAACTATAGCAAGGCAGTATCAGCGGTGGTAGGAAAATCCCTAATAGTTGTTCTATTTTGTTTCAAATTCTATTCTTTTCACCTGGATAACTGAAAAAGCCCTTTCTGTTCTTAGTTTTCCTTCTAAGTTTTAGATCTCTCTGAGCTCTAGCCTCTTCACATTGCTTTTATAGGACCATACCATTGTTTTGCATTCATCTTCTGTTAGGCAAAATATATTTATACTCAACAGATTGATGAAAATCTGCAGAGAAAGTAACATTACTGAATATGTATGTTGCTCTCTCTAGTCTTACCTTCTTTCCAATGCAGTGTAATCAATAAACTGCATTTCCAATGCAGTTTAAAAAATGTTTTTATTGCTATCTTTTTTTTGCATCATCATAATTTCTTCCACTATACCTGCCTTTTCCCACTTTCAGAGTCATCTCATATAATACTTTTAATATTGAATTTAGTATATATTATATACTATATATTATATAGTATGTATTTGAATATTATTGAATATGGTATTTTTGAAAGACAAAAGAGAAGAGAAAAATTAGTATAACTGAGCAATACATGAAAAAGTCCAAAAATATGTGAAATGTACACTTGTGGACCTCCCACTTCTGCAAAATGGTGGCCTGGCAGTATCTTCTCAAACATCTTCTTGTAAGCCATGCTATTCTTTATAATTACACAACATGTCTTTTAAAAATTTTTTTGTGTGTATAGTTTTTTTGGTTTACTTTGCTGTAGTCATCATATATATTGTTTTCTTGACTCTGCTTACTTTACTCTTGATCAATTAATATAAATCTTTCATTGCTTCTCTGTATTCATCATATATCATTTCCTACATTTCCTACAGACTTATGTTATTTACTACAGCATAGTAATATTCCATTGCATTCATGTACCACAATATGTTTAGCCATTCCCCGATCAATGGGTATCTACTTTGCTTCCAATTCTTTGCTGCTACAAAAAGAGTTGCTAAAAATATTTTGCTGATTATGAGGACTTTATTCTTATTAATGTCCACCCTGGGGTATAAGCTTAGTAATAAAATCTTTAGTTCCAAGGTTATGTATATTTTGGTTGCTTTATTTACATGACTCCAAGTTGCTTTCCAAAATGGTTGCACTGATTCATAGCTCCACTAACAATGCACTGGTGTGCCTGTCTTCCCACAACCCTCCCAACATTGACTATTCCTATCATTTGGCATCTTTGCCAGTTTGCAGGGTGTGAGGTGAAACCCTGGGGTTGTTGTATTTCTCTTATTATTAATGCATCATTATTAGCACATCAGCAACACATTAGGTATTGATTCATTTTTTCTTTGTATTACAACGGCTATTTATAAATATCTGGATTCTTTTTGTTGATATGGAGCCCATATTCTCTTCTATTACTAAAACCTTCCCTGGTGGTTTATTTGCTTATGCTCAAGGTAATTGAGTTTTCTTCCTCCTGAGACCTTTGGTAATTTTATCACTTATCACTATCCCTCATTTTCTTACTTTCTCCTTTGATGGCATTTTCCCGGAGGACTGGACCTCAAAGTCTCTCAGCCTCCTTCATTTGGAAATTCACATTTCACAGGCCTCTGTCTCTGCTCCAAGTGATTTCTAAGAGGACAAAATTCACTCCAACTTGATGTTAGGCTCTTTCCCTCAGTCTTAGTGCAGTGCCATGCAGCTGCACGCATGTTCTGCCCCACTACCCTTTGTTCCTTGGTTCTCTGATTGAGTTCTGTTGTAGCACAGAATGCTGCCATGCTGCTGTTCCAGCTTGAATACACTTCTTCTGTCTGGATTTCTACAACACTGAGGGGGCGGGAATAGAGTTGAGTTCTGTTGCAAATTCATAGATTAGTTTATGCAGTCCTTTTGCCAGAGTGTGGTGGATAATGGGGTAGGGGGTGCTGAATTAGGCATAAATTAATCTACTTAGCTGTTAGTTTGTTGAATTGTTACCTCATTAATATTCTTCATATTGTAGACCATGAAAACAGCTAAAATTGCTTAATCTTTGATGCAAAATTCATATTTTGGAAACCTTTCACAGGTTGTGAGGAGGAAATTTTTAGTTTAGTTTAGAATGATGAGAAAGAAACCATATTAGAAGGAGTTAAGGAATGGTAGGTAAGGAAGTCATTGACATAAAGCTCTCTGTAAACTCCTTGAGAGCAGTGACTATCTTTTTTGCTTATATTTATATCCTCCAGTGCTTAGTACAGTACTTGGTGTATAGTTAGTGATTAATAAATTCTTGTTGACTGACTAGACTAGAGCAGTTTGATGATGAAAGGAAGAGAAGAGAATCCTGTAGCTTGAGGGTCAAAGGTGCTTTTTTAATGATGGGAGAACTAATCATTTCTTAAGTGGAAAGAAAGGAGTCAGTGGAGAGGAAGAATTGGAAAATATAAGAGAAAGTATGATGAGAAGTAGAAGGTCCTGGAGGAATTGTGAAAGGATGGAACCAAAAAAGTTGAATCCCTGTCTCTGTCTGTCTCTCTGTCTCTCTGTTTCTGTCTCTCTCTGTCTCTGTCTTTCTGTCTCTCAATTGAGGCAAAGAAAAGAAGATGGAGGAAGATACAGAGAAGGGAAGTTAAAGAAATTTACATTAGGCAGCCTTAACCTTTTCAATAACATAGTAGTTCATTTACTGTGAAATGGGGGCTTCAGTAGAGTGGGAAACGTTTTTAATTGCTTTTGTGGGGAAAATTATAAAAGTTAACTAGAATAGCTTAAAGACATGGTATAGTGGAAAGAACAATGGATTTGGGGTCAGAAGACCTGTGCTCAAGTCCCTAATTTACAATTTACATTCTTTGTGGACTTAAGTAAATCATTTAATCTGTCTTGGTCTCACTGTCTTCTATAAAATGAGAGAATTGGACTAGAAATCCAAGTAAAGTTTGTTCCAGCTCTAAATTTTACAAACCTATAATCTATGAATAGAAAGCTCTCCATGCAGTGTTGATGACTTAACTTGACCTGGTTCAGATTTATAGTGGAGCCAATTGTTAAATTTACATGACTATTTCTTGGCCTCAGTGACCTGGGATGGTTGTAGAGAAAGTAAGCTGTGTCATTTACTTAGGGTTGATGATGGACAAGGAGTGGCATGGTAGAAGGTCAGAGTGAATAAGAGATTCTAGATTTCTGGTAATTGCATAATGGAAATTACTAACCATATGGTCCACACTGTCAAAAAGCCAAAACAGAATTAATGGCCTGGGGAAATAGGAAGACTCAAAAGAACTGGAGGTCATGATAAGAGTATCAAATAATTTGGGGCTACTATCAAAATATTCTTTCCTTTGGCTTATTATGTTATCCTTTAGTATATTTCTCTGTATCTGATGTACAACTGAAACTCCTAGGTTCTGGCATTCAGTTGTTTTTTTTTTTTAACCTCATTTGGAAAGCATGCAAACAGAGAATGGCATGGTGGCTCACTACCATTTATTTAGTCCACTACTGCTTCTTTCGGGTACAAAATGGTATTGTAGTCACCTGAGGTATTACCAAGGAAAATTAGTAGAGGAACTGTTTAGAATTTTTTTAAGTGCTTCATTATTTATTTATTTTTCTTTTAATAATTAATTTTATTTTTAATTCACAGAACAAAACAAGCATGTCCATAATACAGTACAGTAAAAAAAAAGATGATTATGCATGAAACTACAAATCTATCATGAACTATTCTATCCAAATATACAACAAAGTTATCATGTAAATTACTTTTTCCCCCTTTTTTCTTTCTTCCTCCCTTCTGCCCTAGAGATGGCTACCATTTATTAGACACAAATATAAATATATATGTAAAATTATTCTATATATACTTCTATTATTTATTATACAGAATGCTAAGTCCTATTATTTTTATTCATACAAAATAAATTTCATTTCTTTTTCAGCTTCAGCTATATAGCTGATGCCCAATTGCTGTTTTTCATGAGATAGAACAGAGAAAAAGATTCCTTACCAACTGGAAGAGCTCTTACTTTATTATATCTTCAATTTGATAGCTGGCTGTCAAAGTAAGCACAGTCAACTGGCTTAGTGTTAGATTCACATAGTATGTTCTTGCTGATCCTTAAAAGTGGCATGAAGAATAAAGTGAAGTGACATTAAATGAACCAACGATCTGAGATTTCCAGAGTAAACCTCCAGGAAATAATACTTGGGCTTGACAGAGTAAAAGAACAAAAAAGAAAATAAAACGATGTTGTAAACTTTAAGAGAAAATCAGTAAAGCAGAGGAATTCAGAATTTTCATTTAAAAAAGTAGAAGAGAATGACCAGTGGAAAATTCCCTTCTTTTCAATTTAATCATAACAAAATAGAGATGATGGGAAAGATTTATAGGAAACATTTTTAAAGGTACAATCACTATGTCCATACAGCAGGCAGTGTCTGAAAGGCCCTGTGGCATTTGCACTTTATAGAAATTGACAAAATATAACCACTGCTACAATAAACCTCACTGTCTATGTTAAGATGGAGAAAGAAGACAGAATAGGGAATAAGAAAAAGAAAGCTGGGGTAGATTTTTACTGTTAATACCACCTTCCTGATGTGGGGAGAATCGTGATAAGCTCCCCCAAGGGTGAGAGACAAATATTTATTGTTTAGTGGATTGACTACTGCAGCTGGAATCTGAAGACCAGAATTTAAATCCCAGCTTGGATAGTTATTAACTTTATGACCTTGTGTAGCTAACTTACCCTCTCTGAGAATCAGTTCCCTCATCAATAAATACTTCCACTTCCTACTTTGTAGGGTTGTTGCAAGATATAATGTATGTAAGGTACTTTTGAAACCTTCAGATGCCACAGATATAAGCTGTAATTTTTGATAAGCACATTTTTCATAAATGGAGAAACTGAGGTAGAGAGGTAAAATGATTTCTCTAAGGTTACACATATACTACAGAGGAGTAAGGTTGGGAGTAGGATTGGTACAGAAAGAGTTCCAGTCCTAAATTTCCATGTACCTGTTTCATGTCTTTACTTAGACATCCTACTAGTACCTGAAACTCAATAACCAAAACTCATCTTCCTTCTAAAACTGACCCTTCCTCATTTTCTCTATTTCTGTTGGTGGCACTTAGCTTATTTTCCATTCCCTCAGACTTGCAAACTCAAAGTTATAAAATTACTTGGTTATACATTTAGGAACTTTAGAGAGGTCATTTAGAGAGATACAAATCCATCATTATGCATTTGGTGGATATTGAGGCCCAATGAGGATAAATGACGTATCTAAAGTCCAATAGGTACATTATCTTTGACTCTCCCACACATCATGAACTGTGGCCATTGCCATGATCTTATGAATGTTCTAATTTAGGGGTTCTTAACCTGAAGTTTGTGAATTTATTTTAAAAATATTTTGATAGCTGTTTTTAGTAGAATTGGTTTATAATTCTTTGCATTTTTTTTTTGCATTTAAAAACATCATTCTGTGGAGTTCATAGATTTCACCAGGCTATGAGAGACCATGTCATTCATGAAAAAGCTGACAACCCTTGCTCTTACTACTTTGGGCCACTGGAGAGGATTGGATGAGAGATTTCAGAGCAAATTTAATTAGGGTTTTAGAAAGAGCTGTTTACTGAGTTGGTGTTACAGTGAAATGTGTTAGATTTGAAGTTAAAGGACCCGATTCAAATCCTGTTGCTGTCATTTACTCTGTTCCCCCTTCTCTCCTCTGACACTCCTACCACTCTAGGTGCAGTCTCTCATCGTCTTATGCCTGGATTATTGCAATAGCGGGCTGACAGGGCTGCCTACCTCAGGTCTTTCCCCATTCTGACCCATCATCCATTGAACCACTAAAGTGATTTTCCTAACGCACAGTCTTGACAATGTCACCCCCCCCCCAAATAAACTCCCATGGCTTACTGTTGCCTCCAGGAGCAAATACAAAATGCTTTGTTTAGCATTCAAAGTCTTTCATAACCTATGCCCCACTTAATTTCCAATCTTCTTACACTAGTAACAGTGTGTCTTCCTGGCTGTTCCACGAAAAACATACTTCATCTGTTGACTCTGGACATTCTCTCTGACTATCCTCCATGTCTGCAGTGCTCTCCTTCCTCTGCTCTGACTACTGGGCTTCGTTTAAAATCTCACTTTCTACAGGAAGCCTTCCCCAACCCCTCTGAATTCCAGTGCCTTTCTCTCTATTAATTATTTCCTGTATATCCGGTATATAGATTACTTCATAAAAATGTTCGCATGTGTAAGGATGATAGTGGTGAGCCATATATGTAGAGAGGGGCCCATGTGTAGTGAGCATGCTCTCCTTGTATGGCTGGAAGGGAAACAGGATAGACACCTCTAGCCTTTTCTCTCCTACCCTTATTCAAAGAATACTTAACTTCCTGCCAGGCAGGAAAGCAGGAGGTTGGAGTTGGAGGCCACCACTCTGTTATCCTCAGAGAGAGGGGGTACTAGACTAGAAGTATAGGTATCTGCTCCCTTAAATATTGTTTGCCTAGGGGATGTAATTGAGATCCATCTAATTTTTGATCACTTTGCCATTTTGGGGGGAAGAGGGACTCCAAGCTCTATATTCAAGGCTTGATCTCTTTCCTAGTTCCAACATGAACACGCATAGAAAACAGCAAAGAAGTACATTTATCCAAATGGTAGCAAAATAGAAATCAGAGAAGATATATGTAGGAAAATATAGAGTAATACAAAGCATAGGAGCTTTCCCGTAGGGAGCAAGATAATTAGCTCAATCAGAAGTCCTGGATCTCCCCCAAGGTGAATATTCCCCCAGGTCTCTAGAGTAGCAAACTGGGAAAAGGGACAGGATGGAGACCATTGCTCCTCTCATGTCTTCCCATTCTTTTCTTTCAGTAATTTGAAGTAGGGTTAGCCTCTTCTATCTCTAGAAGCCAGGAGCTGTCTGGAAGCCAGGAGCACTTGAATGATGAGTTCCCAAAGGGAGATTGGACAAGAACTGAAGCTGTCTGTCTCTCTCTAATTCTGCCCCTTCTTTTACACAGAGCAGGCCTTCAACTCCACTAAGGAGGAGAGAGTCCCTTACCAATGGGCTTTTGGGACAGGATTTATACATGTGTTCTCTCTATTAGACTGTAAGCTCCTTGAGGGCCAGGACTGTCTTTTACCTCTTTTTGTATCTCTAGTACTTAGTACATTGCCTGACACATAATAGGAACTTAATAAATGTTTATTGATTGATTGACCTAGAGCAGTTGACTTACTTTCTTTTAGCCTTAGCTTCCTCATCTGTATAATGAGAGATTGGATCAGATGACCTATAAAGTTATTTAGTTCTAAACTATGGTCTTATAACTTTATGATCCTATATCAGGGTTCTGGCCAGCTGGAGAATCATACGCATCAGGCAATGGACACCTAGGGATAGAGAAGAGGAGTTAGACAAAGAGGAGGCAGAGTACTTAATTTAAGTTTTTCTGCTTCCGATAATTTTTCCTTGGGTCAGATTTTGGCAGCTGGAGTGGCTGAATAATATGGGGATAGTGATAACATGGGCAATAATGTTTCTTCCCTCAGACAACCTTTAATAGTTTCTCTTCCTTGTTTGGGAAAGCATCAGTCCCTCCTTTCTCTCCCCTAATTTTACCTCTCAGAGTACAAACGCCAGTGACCTAGATTACAGCTTTGTCTAGGCCTATGGCATCAAAGTATTAAAATCATGCCCAGAATTTGCTTCACAGCTCCCTCACAGCTGGAGCCATATTTGATCAACTGATGACTCATCAGACTGTAGGTTCCAATTTTCCAGTATGAAAGATAATGAGAAATGGAGATGCCCACGGCGAAGGAGTTATAGAGGTGGCTTTTGGCCTTTTTTCTGAAGATATGTCAATATTTATCTTTCAAGCCTCAGTTTGATGCTATCTGGGAACAGCAGATTCTGTAGCCTTGTTTAAGTAGGTTTCCTTTTGAGTCTCTTTCAGTTTTTCTTAGACTTAAATGACAGGTAGTCCTTAGGTGGCTTATGATCAGAGATTGAATAGTGAATGAGATATTTCACTAGGCTAGCTGTCATAGATCCATGAAAATATAGGAGCAGGTGCCTGAATGAAGGCACGCCTGTGTAAATAGCTTTTCAGGGACAGAAAGATCTTAGTGATGTATCGTAAGTGGAACTTGTCAACTTGCCATAAAGGCTGTCTTAGTTAGCAGTCTTCTTATTCACATAGGCTTTGTTGTCTATAAATTCATGGTTCATTTGTATAAAAACATATGGAACTTTGGAAGTCCAGGACTAGCACTTTGAGTAGGTAGAGTAACTGGCCAACTACGTAGTGTGATATGAGGGAGGAGAAAGGAAGAAAGGAACAAGTATTTAAAAACTTTATGGTTTACTCAAGCCTGACCTAAGTTAATGATATGATGGAATTTATTCATTTAACAAGAATTTTATTCAGTGCCTACTATGTCCCAGGCATTATGCTAGGTGCTAGAATTACATGGACAAAAACATGACTAGTCCTTGGCCTCAGGGAACTAGGTGGTTCAGTGGATAGAGTGTTGGGCCTACAATCAGGAAGACCTGATTTCATATCTGGCCTTAGGTACTTATTATTTGTGTGATCCTGGGCAAGTCACAACGTCTATCTGCTACTTTTCTTAACTGTAAAATGATGATAATAATAGCACCTACCTCCCAGGATTGTTGAAAGGATCAAATGAGATAGTATGTGTAAAGTTCTTAGCACAGGGCCTGGAACACATTAGGTATTTAATAAATGCTTGTTTCCCTCCTCCCTTCTTTCCTTGAATCCTGTTGTGTAGAAACAATATGGATACAAATAAATAAATTTAGATATATACATATATTGATATACAATGAAATAAAATATATGTATCTATATGTAGAATATTACATATACATATCTAAGCAAATTATATTATATGCATATATGATACAGAAAATATATTTAATGTGTAGCTAATAGCTAATATGTAGCTATATTACATAGTAAGTTTAAATCTATCTGTATATCTGTATACATGTATATAGAATATATATATAGTATAGATTATATGTGTACATATATAAACATATAGTAAACTTAAATTTTTAGATCTATGTATAGATAGATAGATGTAGCTAGGTATATATCTGTGTAATATAAGCAGCTGAGAGAAATGATTGTTAATAACCAATGATTTGGGGACATCCAGAGTTCCCCCTTTTATTTTAAAAGCTCAGTTTTTGAAGGTTGAACTAACTTTCTCTTCATCAGACCCCATGTGGATCTCTTATTCTTAAATGTGTTTCTTGTAAACAACATATTGTTGGATTCTGATTTTAATCTATTCCACTGTTCCTGTTTTATGGGTGAGTTTATCCCATTCACATTCAAAGTTATAATTACTGTTTGTAAATTTCCCTCCATCTTATTTTTACATACTGTTTTCCTTCTTAGCCTCTCTTTTTACCCTATCCCTGTAACCTTATCTTCTCTCCCTACCCTCTTATTCCTTATTATACCCATCCCTCTAAAAGTTTCTTCCTTATTTCCCCCCATCCTCCTAATCTTAATCTATACACCCTTCTAAAAGTTCCTCTCCTCCCTGTCCCTCAGTTTTCCCCCTTCTTTAGAAGTACAGAAGACTTCTAAACTTCTCCAGATGTATATGTTGTTTTCTCTTCAATCCTGATGAGAGTAATTTTCCAACATTACTAGCCTTTCAACTACTTGCTTCTTCTGCATTAGGTCTTTCATGCCCTTTTTTTAATGAGAAAATCAATCCTTTGTCCCTTTTCCTACCCAGTTTTGTTTTTTACCCCATCAAACACAACTCAACCCCAACCTTTCTTTCAAACTACCTTAGCAGGATAACAGTTTTAGGAATGCTGTTAACGTTTTCACATACCAGTCCCTGCCTGACCTGACAAGGAATTTAATCTGAGGTGAATTCCTGCCCGCTGTGAAGAAGAGCTGAGGATAACTGAGGTTTCAAACCTGGGCGGCTCCTTTGATAGAAATAGGGAAGCTGTGGACGATTTATTGGGGAAAGATGACGAGTTCCATTTTGTACATGTTGGGCTTCAGATTCTTCTCCATATAACCCAACACTAGTTGCTCTTCTATAATATTTAGGAGAGGTTTCAGCAGTTCTTTCCTCTAATTTTACCTCTAAACATAAGTGCCGATTCTGTAGATTACAATGTTATTTAGGCCTATCACAGCAGAGCATTAAAATCATGCCCAGAATTTTCTTCACAGCTAGAACCATATTTGATCAACTTATTGGTCTCCTTACCCAGAAACTCTTTCTTTGCTGGCTTGCCACAGTGTGTGACCCTAGCTACCCTCTCCTCCCCCACACACATTGGGGTCGTGCCTTTGTAAGGCATTGTCTAGAGAAGAACCTTTTAAAATGCAAATGTATTGCCAAGAAGGGGTAACACATTAACCTTTTATCATTCATTAGCACATTAGCATGGTAATGCTTTCTCTTAGCAGAGAACAAGGTCCTGAGGGAATGGGATACCCTAGGTAAATTTTTATTTGGTAACTGGGGAAGGGGCAGAAATATCCTGGGCAGGGGCACTGTCTGCGAGGTTAGATTCAGGTCAGGTGCCACAGTGGGAGATCATGGGCAATCAGGAAGCAGCATGAGGGCATCAGATACCCAGGATGGGGATTGAGGCACCAGAAGAATTTAGGGAAATGAAGTGTTGTGAACGGGTGGAGGAGAAAGGAAATACAAACTTTGCCCTCTTTCACAATTTCACCCAAGGCCAGTCCACTTGGAAATTAGAAGGCCCTAATCTTAAAGTACCACAAACACTTTGGGTCCTGGTAATCATACTGTTTCCTTTCAAAATCATTACTATTCAGTCATCAGTGCCTAACCAGTTGCCCAAAGTCTTAGTAGTTTTCGACATTGCTAGGTTTTACTCAGATTATTATTATTATTGTTTTTTTTGTTTGTTTTTTGTCATTGCTTACAGATCTTTCAGATAGTGAGGTCAGAGTGTCTGGCTTTAAGTGCCACAGAAATGAAATCAATTATTGTAGTTCTTATGTCAATCAAACTGAAAGTCTCTTATATTTGTGAGTTTCTGTATATTTTATTTTATATGCAAACTACTGTTAATTCCTTTGCAAACTATTGGGTCAAATTGTTGGTCTTAATTCTATTGCCTTAAAAGACAAAATAATATTTTGTATTCAAAAAATTGTGATTAAAAAAATGGAAAGAAAAGACTGATCGTGGAACTTTCTACATCCCATGTGGATCCTTTACCAAACAATTAATTTTTTGTTTAGCTTTTGGGCCTCTTTGTATGTACCCCCAAATAGACACCAAATCCATGACAACAGGACAAATTTATGAAGTACGATTTTTGTAACTCAATGACCAGCTTTTCCAAATGGTTTCCTCTTACAATTTCACTATAAAATTATATATCATTTCTATTCCTTCTTAGTTCAGTTCTTTAGTGGGAAAAATGAAATATTTTAAGAAAGAAGAATTCAGACTTGACAGCATGTTTTGCTTGGGAAGAGGACTGGGTCTCTCAAAATGTGTTGCTACTCCTAGGATCCCAGTCCCAGAGCCAAATGGTAGCTCACCTCTGAGAAGAGTTATACAAAGTGAGCTCTACTCAGTCTTGGGCGATAAGGTTTGAGAAGGAGTAGGGTCACCTGAAAGAACATTAAGAGAGAGGTACTGGGAAATGAAGGAGGCTTTTAGGCTCTACCAATCAGGGTAGAGAGATTTGAGATAGTGAGGGGTTGTGACAGAAGAACTTAGTCTGAGCATAGATGGGTAGAGTGACTTTTTCATATACTTGTATCAAGTGAGTTCTTTGCCCACAACATCTGGTTTTTCTAGAACACAATTCCAAAATATTGAAATGATGACAATCACCTGACTGATGGCTCAAGGAAACAGGATCCCAGGGCATGAGATATCTCACCCAGATGAGGTGTAATCTCTAATATAGTAAACTTCTTAGACTTGGGGCTGGGAACAGAGTCACTGGGAACTCACAGGAGTTAGATGGAAATTGATAAGCAGGAACTCTTTCATTTTTTAATCATGGTCAGGAAATGCTTGATTTTGTCTTTGTACTCCCAGGACCTAGGATGTGTCTTGGCACACAGTAGGCACCTGACAAATCCTATTTGATTGATTGATTGAATACCCAGTCTTGGAGTCAGTATCTATGTCCATTTAGAACTACATATTTGGAAATAGGAAGGACCTTATGCAGGGATATACTAGTAAATGTCTAACAGCTAGCACTCTTCCATAGGATGTACTTTTAAGTTCAATTTGCAATATTAACATTTTTCTCCATCACTTTCTTAATTCTAGACAATCAGCAAAATCAATTAAACCCTGATATGTAGCATTTGCCAGTTTTTTAGATGCTAATGCTCATTCTGAAAATTTGACAATTTACTTACAACCTTGAGAGGGTCATCTTTTCTATTCTGTTACAGATGAGAAAGCTGACCCAGAAGTAGGTTGTGACATCATCATCATCATAATCATCACAAATCATCACAAATCACATTTATATAGCTTTAAGGTAAAAAATCACTTTACAAGTATCTCATTTTAACCTCATAACAACCTTGGTAGGTAAATGCTATTTTAATCCCCTTTTAATAGATTTTGAAACTGAGTCAGACAGAGGTTCAGTGACTTGTCTATGGTTAGTAGGCAGCTATAGCTATAACTATCTGAGGATGAATTTGAACTCAGGTCTTCCTGATTCCTGGTCCAACGTGGTGCCACTTAGCTGCCTCTAGAGTCAAATAGAACAAAGTCCACAGGAAGTAATAGAATTGGGATTTGAATTGAGTTTCTCTAGTCCTAAATCTAACACCTCTTTATACTATGCAACAATACTTCTTCTCAGGAGTCCTCTTGATCTTTTGTTTTTTAATCATTAAAATTTAGGAAAAGAGTTTATATATTCATAGATTCTTAAATGGGTTAGTGAATTATCTTTAGTAATTGGACTGATAGCTGTTGTCTTGGATGATAGGGTTAGAATCAAACCTATTTTGAACTTTAGGAGACTGGATGTTAACATTTGGCTCTGTAAGTCTATGAAAGATATAACCAGTAATCTTTTAAAATATCTTATGTGATATGATAACTAAAATGAACAATGCAATCTGACACTTGGTTTCTGTGTATCAAAGTTGGTGATCAAGTGGATAAAATGATGAATTGTTAAGTTTCTAGACTTCCTCACCAGAAAATTCTACAAAAGGCATCTGTTTAAATTTCCTGATATTGATAAAGAAAACTCTTGAGCAATATAGCAAATTTCTCAGAAGTATCAGTCTGGCTTAAGGGAGCCTGTTTTATTGTTTGCTTCAATCTGAGCAAAGTTTTACCTCAAGCTCAAAAAAGAGATTTTTTTTGCTAGAAGGGAGAGAGAAATAGTACAAAGCTTACTATAATTAGGGAATTAGCAGACCCAGAAATAGTACTAAATAGAGTTGTGGGACCAGTTCCTTGGGCTAAATATGTAATGGTAACTGGGTAATATCTGAGAACATCAGAGATAGACAGTTACAATTAAACAAAAACAAACATATGACTATACCTAACTTGGGTAATTCTTGAAAGAAAGCCCTTGTGTCTTGGACAGAAATTCTAGCTGTGGGTACATGAGAGGAAACAGAGTAAACAGTATTTCAGTCTTTGAAGGAACATTAATGGCCATCTAACTCAACTCACACCTGAAATGGATCACTACTAAAACATACTTGACAAATTATCTTCTAGCCTCTGCTTAAGTATCTCCAAAGGGAGTAAATCCATTACCTCCTAGGGCAGGTAATTCCATTTTTGGACAGTTTTTCCTGATAGTAAGCCTAAATTTACCTCGTTGTAAAATCAACTGATAATTGTTCTTGATTTTTCCATCTGGGGCCTAAGGGAACTTGTCTTTTTCTCATGATAGAGCTTCAAGTAATTAAGATAGCTATCACGATCTCCTTAGTCTTCTTTTGTTCAGTTTCATCATCTTCACTTCCTTCAATCACTGTTTATATGAGGTGGTCTCAAGGTCCTTCACCATCTTGGTTGCTCTATTCTATGTGCTTTACAGCTTATCATTATTCTCCTAAATATCATGGTGTCTCAAAGTTAAACCAGTACTGAAGATATAGTCTGACCACAACAGAGTGCAGAGGAACCCTCCCTTACTCTTGAAAGCTATTTCAGTTCAATATTTCATTGGCTTTTTTGGCTGCCATATTATATTAATGACTCACATTGACTTTGCACTACCCCCATTCCACCTCCAGTCCTTTTCAGATAACAAGTGTTTACATTCTTTTTATGGAGACATAACCAGTATGTGTGAAACACACAAAGGACAATTAAGTGGTAATCTGTGTGGTGCTGATTATATGAAGTACATAAACACTGAAATTTTTAGTGAGTATTAGCCCAGTGTATACTCAGATGAATAGATAACAGGGATGGGGATCCTTCTGAGAAATTTTTCTGGAGCTACAAACTTAACTGGTCAGCTTGACTGTTTAAAGTATGATATTTTTGAGAATAAGATTTGAGATTGCATCCCTAACTCTGCTAGCTAGAGCAGCTAGGTGTCACAGTGGTAGACTGAGTGCCAGGCCTGGAAACAGAATTTTTTTCATTAATTCATAAATTAAAATCTGGGCTGAGACGCTTTCTAGCAGTATGACGCTGGGCAAGTCACTTAACCCTATTTGTCTCAGTTTCTTCATCTGTAAAATGAGCTAGAGAAGGAAATGGCAAACCACTTCAGTATTTCTGCCAAGAAAACCCGAAGTGAGGTCATGAAGAGTCAGTCATGACTGAAAACACCAACCCTAACTCTGGCCAGGTATCCTGAGGTTAGATCACACACACACACACACACACACACACACACACACACACACACACAC
>NW_020954604.1:889252-906938 GCF_900497805.2 Vombatus ursinus | reverse complement strand
ACACACACACACACACACACACACACACACACACACACACACACACAGAGAACTGAATAAAAGAGTTTAAATGGATGGACACAAATCTTTATATACCTATATAAGGTAGGCATTTCTGGGAAGGCATTTGTGAGAGGTAATCATGAGGGGCAAGCACAGAAATGGGGGACAGATTTCTCTGGAGCTACAGAAATGGAAGGAAGCCTGTTTTCCAGGATGTCCCTTGACTTCTAGTACCTTCAGCCCTAGAGATTATTAAGAGTGAGGTCTCCTTGGTGAGAGCATTAGTTCTTTATTTGCTTGAGCTAAGGTCTTATCTCACTTTAAGTTGAAGAACACAAATATTCTTATGCATGGTTTTAGTCTATTCTAATCTGTATAACGTCTCTAATTTCTGTTTACTCTTTACTTTATATAGTAAACACTTATTGTTGATTGATTGCCCAAGTTCCCACAAGATAGTAGTACATGATAGCTGAATCTGGATTCAAATTTGGGACTTCTGACTCCAAAACTTACTCTCTTTCCATTATCTGATATTTCAAAATAGAGGACCTGGTTTCAAATATTCTCTCTGCCTTTCACTACGTGTGGGATTTTGTGCAAGTCAGTTGACCTCTCTGGGCCTCAGTTTCCTTACCTGTAAAATGAAAAGGTTGAACTAGGTGACCTCTAAGGTCTTTTCTAGCTTTAAATCTATGACTATGAAATCACTTAAAATCAAATAAAATTCTGTTACCTTTTTAAAACTCGTTGTCTGGTATATAGCAAGAGCTTAATAAATGCTTGTTGACATGCCTAGTCATTTGCTCACTTTCCCTAACTTCCTTTTGCTTTTCACATTCCTATTTTCAATTAACAGCGGAGATGAAAATACCACCTTTGCCCTAAAGTCTTTCAATTTCCTACCTAGGACTTCGTAATACTTCAGATGTGTTCCAAATTCTTTCTGGTGCTGTCTTTCATTTCCACATATATCACTAAAAGTGGTCATCAAGTTAAGCCTTAGGAGGGTCTCTGTCACAGAAGTTTAAGAACAGTGTTAAGAGTAGTAAAGCTTGGAATGAGTTGAGAGAAGTGATGAGTGCTCAGGACAATCACAACAACAAATTAGTTATACTGGGGGCAAGAAGAAACAAGACAAAAAGTGCTGATTAAACACTTACTATGTACCATGCGCTATACTAAGTTCTTGAAGGAATAAATAAAAGCAAAAATAAAGGGTCCCTGCCTTCAGGGAGCAGACAACCCACAAAAGGGAGCTGGAAAAAAAAATCAAGTGGAACTAAGTGGGAATGAAAACACCCATGTAGGAGCATGGTTAGAAGTCCAAAAAGTCTGAAGCAGAGTAAAGAGAGGAATGAAAATTGGCCAGCCTTGTCCCTTCCACAAAAGGTTGTGTTGACCAGAAACCCAGTCAAATCCAAAGATTGATACAAAGAGTTTTCCCTAAATTATATATCTCAAGCAAGCAGTGTTTTGGCTAAAAACTAGTCCTGTACCAGTCAATGTTACTGTTTCCTTGTTCCTTTGATTGAATATAGACACTTGGGGAGAAGGGGAGGAAGACACCTCTTTTTCTGATTTCAGGGAATTCTGCTTGCTTGCTCTCCCTCTCCCAACATGAAAATCCATCATCTTTCCTCCAATTAGAAATCAGATTACCCAATCTTCTATCTTGGTTTATATTCTGCTGATTGTTTTCTTTTAATGCATAAAAATCTGTCTCCCCCTGTATTTGGAGTCCAGTGTCAAGCGGAGGAGGCCTGGTCCCGATTTGTTCTGTAATCAGTATGCAGTGCTTAATAAATCTATATGCTTTGAAGCTCAAATCTTTGTTTCCTCAATTATTTCAAATTTCACCCACCACAGAAGTTAAATTATTTGCCCAGGGTCAAACAGCTAGTAGATAATCAGAAGTGGGACTTGAATCCAAATTTTCCTGATTTCCTGATTTTGAGGCTAGCTCTCTATGCTGTCTCTGGGCTCGCAGTACTCTTTCCATCAGATCATACATCTCAACCACTGCCATTAATGAGAAATGTGGGTATTTTGTAAAATCCCATGCTTTGCACGAGTGTCACTTTATTACTTGTGTTCTGAAGTCATGTCAGGACAGCTTTTTGATTTTGGGTGACCCAAGGTGGTTGAGGGAGATATATACATAGCGAAAGCAATCTGTTACTTCTTGTCTTAAACAGGAAACAGTTCACCTGAAGGGAGGCATCAAGTAAGTCACAAAATGGAAACCTTGAACTTGATAAGCTGGCTCTTCAGCAGAGTTATTTCCTGTCTCTCCAGGTGTGCTGTTCCTACTCAGTAGTGTGCAAACAGAGAAGATAAATTTGATGAGTTTTAATCCTACTGATTTCCTTTTCCTTTCATCCTTCTTATTTTCTGGCACGTCAAAAGAGTTCACTGTGTTTAGCTTAGCAAATATAGGAGCATTAGTATCTCCCATCAACTCAGAACAGATGATTTGGAGATAGAAGGTACTTGTATCCCTTTATTTGATGGATGAAGAAACTGAATTGTATAGAGGCAAAGTTATTTGCTAAAGGTCACACAGGTTGTAAGTGTTAGAATCAAGATTTTTACCCAGGTCTCTTGTTTCCAAATCCAGAGTTCTTTTCTAGAGCCAGAACTAGTTCAGGGAACCTGGGGCTTTGCCCCAGGATTTGGATATGGGATTTGGTCCAATATAGTGGACCCACCTACTATTGTACAACTCACTGTTGTACATCTGGAAAATTACGTTGTCACCATATCCTAATCGCAAGGCCTACCTTCCCTCGCTGATTTGACTGTGCCAAATTGGGTCATACTGTCTGCATTGAGCTATTGAGGCATGATGGAGACCAGTGCCACACTGTACTCATAGGATGAATGGCTGCAGTTAGATCTTTAGGTTTTCTGGCACCATAGCTGAACACCTCCTTTGGTTGTCCAGGGATTTCTGTCTCCATCCCTAACTTCATCTCAAATAAATTTGCTCCAGTTGCTGGCATTCCTAGTTGTAGCTATTTTTTTCTTGCTATACCATCTGGCCTCCAGGAGTACATCCAATAGGGTACCTAGGTGGCATAGTGGATAGAGTGCCAGCTCTGGAGTCAGGAGGACTTGAGTTCAAATCTGATCTCATACATTTACTAGCAGGGTGACCCTGGACAAGTCACTTAATGCTGTTTACTTCAGTTTCCTCATCTGTAAAATGAACTGGAGAAAGAAATGGCAAAACACTCCCATATATTTGCCAAAAAAACCCTGAACGGGCTCACAAAGAGTCAGACATGACTGATCGGCCAAAAAAAAAAAAAGCATATGCTATCTAGCCGGGGTTAAAAGGAAGTCATGAGAGAGATTAAGAAAAATTACATAATTGAATTGGAAGTAAATTTTCATTTAGATAATGCTTGCACCTGTGATAATTATATACTTGACTGGAGTAATATGTATTTAGATGGAACCCATGTAAGGTTAGTACTGGGAAAAATTGTGAGGCAGATGAAAATGAAGGAGTTGCCTTAGATGCCCCTAAAATTCCTTCTGGATTCTAGAGTCCTATCATTTTTGTCTTCTATGTTGTCTAAACTCTTTTTTTGTTAACAATTGCATTTATTTTTATTCTGAACTTAACAAATAAAATGAGTATTTCCATGTGCAAAAGTAGAAAAAAATAGGATTGAACATTAAACCATGAATCACTATTATGTAAAACTTCCTTTTCTCTTTGTCTGTATAATAAATTCAGCCTGTAACTTTCAAAGATTTCTTGTATGTTTGTGTTTCCTTCTTACCTTCCATTCTCTTTTGTACTTAAAAAATGTTTCTTTTTTAAAAAAAATTCAATGTTTTTGAATAACCTAGCCCATTTTCTCACCTCCAACTACTTTCCTCTATTGAAATAAGAAAAATAAAAAAAGATTGTTGTAACAAATTTGCATAATTGAGCAAAATATGTTTGGACATTGGCCATGTCCAAAAATATATGACTCATTCTCTACTTCCAGTCTGCTAGGAGGTGGGCAGCAGGTTTCATTGCTGCTCTTTTGAAATCATATTTGGTTGTTATGTCGGTCAGAATTCTAAGTCTTTCAAAGTCATATTTCTTTAAAATGTTTCTGTCATTATATAAATTGTTGCCCACATTCTGCTTATTTCAATATGTATTGGTTCATACTAGTCTTCTCAGGTTTTTCTGAAATTATGCCTTTTATCATATCTTATAGCGCAATAATATTCCATTGCATTTATCTAGCATAATTTCAGTAATGCCCCAGTTGATGGGTATCCTCTTACTTTACAGTTCTTTGCTATAACAAAAAATTGCTATAAATATAGATCCTTTTCCTCTTTCTTTGATTTCTTCAAGAGTGTAGAACTATTAGGGGGCCAAAGAATATTTGATTCAATGAGCTGATTCAATTCAATTGTATGTGCTGATTAAGGTGGAGGAAGTTCCCTATACCAACGAAATCACAAGTCCAGTCACACTTTCCTTACCTGCCAGGCACTTTGCTAGGGATAAAAACACAAAAGTGTGACAGTCTCTTCCCTCTGGGAACTTTTTTTTTTCTGTAGAAAAACAACATGTACATAGATCCGAAAGTAAAACATATAAACAAAGTAAGTACAAATTTTTTTGGGGAGAGGGCATTAACAAGAGTGGGAATGAGGAAAGGCCTCTTGTAGGAGGTAGCACCTGAGGTTAGCCTTATCAGAAAACAGGGATTTCAAGAAGCAGATGTGAGGAGTGAGTGGATTCTAGGCATGGGACATGAGGCCTTTGTCCTGACCTAAATTACACCAGGCAATCTATCAATCAACAAATATTTTTTAAATGTCTACTATGAGCCAGATACAAGTACAAAGAATGGAATAATTTCTCCGTATAAGGAGCTTACAAAAAGGACGCTTAACAGCAAAGGTTGTACCATGAGATTTTGAAGAAGAGTAATTAATTAATCAAGTACTTATTAAGTTCCTATTATATGCCAGGCACTATGTCCTAACACTCCTCTCTTTAGAGATCAGTCCTTAGGCTAATACTACCTTACCAAAATAAAGAGAATGAAGAGTATGTGTGATACACTCTCAGGACTTTATCAAAAGTGGTAAAGGAACTTGCTGTAATTGTGAGACTGTCTGAGGAGAACCACAGTTTAGACTAAGGAAGGTACCTGATGCAGGTGTATGATGAAAACAGCAGAGTAGTGCAGCCTTTGTATAGATTATAAGTAAAAAAATGAAACAGACATATGGCACATATATTAGGAAAGGAAGAGGATAAGGCAAGGCAGCCATGTTTCACTCCCTCTATGAGTGACTGACTGTGGAATGAGTGTCATAGTGGGTACTGCTGAATAAAAATGCAATCAAGGACTCATAAATGTGTGCAAGGCATTATTTCTGGACTAAGGGAAAGACAATGTCTTCCTACTGAGCATGCCCCAATGATGGGAGGGACAGATTCCACCCCACCCTCCTTTGGCTTCACAATCTGTTGAGCTTGGTCATTACCAGGTTCCATGAGTAGTCTCTCACCACCTTAGAGATTTTTGAAGGATAGGGGACCTGTGGGTAGAAATTAGTTCATCTTATAATTTTCCTTTAAAATACAGTATGAGCGTGCAAGGGGTCTGATGTCAATCAACAATGGCTAGGGAAAAGACCATACATATTTTTAAATATCCTTTGGGTGAAAACTTTGCCCTTTGTATCCATTAGTTACAGTCATTCAGAGGCATAATTCCAGCTAACACTGATATGCTGATTAGACACAGGTTTATGTTTTGACCTCAGCTAGCCCTCTGGAATGAAATTCTGATTCAGTTAAATGCATAGGCAATAGGCAATTGGAAATTTTCCTCAAGTTAAACTTGAATGAAAGAGTTCATTTTAAATGACCCTCACTAACATCTTTAATATAGACTTTGCATTTGGTAAGGACATTGTCTAATTTTGTGGGATTGTTTCCTTCAAACTGGGGTAGACTATACATACACACACATACATATATACATACATACACATACATGTATGTGTGTATACACACATACACATTCATGTATATGTGTATATACACATACATGTACATGTACATGTACACGTACATATACATATATGTATTTTAAGTTCCTAGCGAAGAAGAAGGCATTGTGGCCAGGCTCCAGCTTTCCTTTAGATATTCTGTTGGAACTTTGCCTTATCATATAATAGGCAATTTCAGAGGAAAATGGGAAACTTTTATGAAGGGATACTGAGAGAAGTTATGGTTACGAAACTATTGGGACTTCTGAGGCATTAAGTTTTATTTAATCCAACAGCATTTATTTAGTGCCTATTGTGTCCAGCACACTCTATTGAGCTCTGGGTATACAAAGTCAAGGTGAAAAACACAAAATGAAAGAACCCAAATTCTAGTGAAGGGAATTTTAAACAATTATAAATACAATATAATTTGAGGAAAGAGAGGTCATTAAAAACTGAGGAGATAGTGTCCAAGTAGGTAAGAATGGAGAGTAGAGCACTGGGAGTGTATTGATTGCTTGTTTTTGTATCTCTGATGCCTAGCATAGAGTAAATGCTTATTTAATGCTTTTCATTTGTTCGTTCACTTATTAACTCACCATTCCAGCCTTAGGGGTACAGCCTAGGCAAAGACATAGAGTTGGGAGATGAAATGCAGAATTTAGGGAATGGCATTTGAACCATTTTGGCTGAAACAGAGTGCAGGAAGAGAAGTAATGAGGAATGAAGACATATGAATATGTTGGATTCAGACTTAAATGTGAAGAAACTTAAATGGCAAGCTAAAAAGTGATTAATTGAAACTGGATTGGTTTTAGATTCTTTAGATCAAGGTTTCTTAACCCTTTTTGTGTCTTGGACCCCTTTAGCTACTTGGTGAAATCTATGAACTTCTCAGAAAAATGTTTTAAATGCACAAAATGAAATACATAGGATCACAAAGGAAACCAAACATACTGAAATCAAGATGTAATTCATTTATCCATCTGAGATCACAGACACTACCCTCCTTGAAATCTATCCACAGACCCCAGGTTAAGAATTCTTATTCTGTTATAAATCATAACAACCTAAAAGCCAAACATATTACATTGTGACAATTAAGTATGGAAACTGTAAGCTCCTTGAGAAAGATCTTTTGAAGATAGTGATTGATGGATCAAACAAAAAAAAATCTGTGGATAGATAATATAACCTTTTCCAGTCCCTCTTTCCATAGCTTTCTGGATGAATGTTTCTATATCAAGCGAGAATATTTTATTCATTATCTGGAGACTCATTGACTTTGATTCAATATTCTCCTCTACTATTAGTCTTTACTACAATGATATTGCTAATAACAGAAGGAAAAGAAGATTATTTTTCATAAGCATTTTTATTAATTTATCCCTCTCATTATTTCCTTCCCCCCAATCTGAGCAAATTTAAAACAAATCATTCAGTATTTACCTATATAGTATGGCAACACAAATTCTCACATTAGCCATTTTTGAAATTGTGTATCTTTTTTGATGTCTTAAATTTATCACTTCTCTGTCAGGAGGTAAATGGCATATTTCACTTTTATTTTTTTAATTTTTTTGGACTCATGGTTTATCACTGCATTGATTAGAGTCCTAAAATCTTCAGATTTGGTTATTCTATGTAAAATTAGGGTCATAAACCCTAGTTGTCGATATGGGCTTGTACCAGTTCTGCTCACTTCTCCCAGTATCCCTTCATAAAAGTTTCCCATTTTCCTCTGAAATTGCCTATTTCATAGTTCTTATGTCAAAATTATATTCCGTTACATTCATATACCATAATTTGTTTATCTATTTCCCAGTAGGTCAGCCCCTTAGTTTCCATGTTTTTTTGTACATATGAAACTTTTCCTCTTTCTTTGATTTCTTTAGAATATAGGTCTTGTAATAGTATAGCAGCTTCAAAAGATACATCCTGTTTGGTAACTGGGGATAGTTTAAAATTGCTTTCCCTAATTTCTGGACAAATTCAGATCTTTGAAAACAATGCATTTACATGCCTGTTTTCCCATATCCCCTCCAACATTTGTCATTTTTTTTTCCATTGTCATCCTTGCCAGTCTGATAGGTGGAAAGGAGAATCTCAAAGTTTCTTTAATTTGTATTTCTCTAATTATTAGTCATTTTAGAGAATTTTTTCATATGATTAATAGATTGCATATCTTCCTTTGAAAAGTACTTGTTCATATATTTTGACTATTTTCTATTGGGGAATGGTTTTTATCCTTATAAATTTGAATCAGTTCCTCATGTTGTTGCAAAAAAATTTTTCCCTGGAACTTGTTTCCTATCAAATTTTTGCTATGTTATATTTGTTTGTGCAAAACTTTTAAATTTAACATAATCATAATTGCCCATTTTACCTTCTCATCCTCTCTATCACTTATTTAGTCATGATCATTCCCCTATCCATATATCTATCTATATCTATTTCTTGTTGTTGTTCATTTATTTTAGTCATGTCCAACTCTTTGTGATTCTGTTTGGTTTCTTGGTAGAGATACTGGAGTGGTTTGTCATTTCCTTCTCCAGTTCATTTTACAGATGAGGAAACTCTGGCAAACAGGGTCAAATGACTTGTCTATGTTTATATAGCTAATAAGTATCTGAGGCCAGATTTGAACTCAGGAAGATTAGTCTACCGGACTCCAGGCTCAGCATTCTATTTACTGTACCACCTAGCTGTCCCTCTAAATCTCTATCTCTATCTCTATCTCTATCTCTATCTCTATCTCTATCTCTATCTCTATCTCTATCTCTATGTCTGTATCTGTATCTGTATCTATATCTGTGTGTCTATGTCTGTGTCTACATCTACATATACCTCTATGTCTATGTCTATATCTACTTCCATCCATTTATCTATCCATCCATCTATCTATCTATCTATCTATCTATCTATCTATCTATCTATTTATCTAGTATTCTTTCTAATAAAACATAGCTTCTTCAAGGTGGGGTACTGAGTCATTATTTTTTAAAAATCTTTGTATCCCCAGCACTTAGCATAGTGCCTTTAATATAATAGATGTGTAACAAGTATCTGTTATTGAACGTGTTGTGATCCATTTGTAGTAAAATTCTGAATTTTAGGTTATTAATTTGGGACCATTTACATAAACTATTCCAATATAGGTCTATGCCGCAATGTAGTAAATACAGTCTTGAAAAGCATTTTCATTCATGCTTTTATTGATTTTCTTACTCCTTTATTTGATAAATATTCATTGAGTAATCTGTAATCTTAGAGAATTTCCTAGAGCACTGAGGGGATGAATTCCCCAGGGCCACAAAACCAAAGTGTCAGAGGCAAGACTTGAACCTAGGTCTTCCAAGACTTGAGGTAGGCTCTCTATTCACTATGAAGATGCCAACCTACTTTGATAGTTTACTCATCTAAAAGTTCCTTATTGCAATGAAATCACAAGTCTAGTCCTTATCCCCTATTTATTGAGCACCAACTCTGGGTAAAACTGCATGCAAAACACCCTAATTAAGAGTACTTCTATTTCAAGGAATTACTTGGAAACCTTTTTGTAAAGTGAATAATCTTTTGGTAAAGTAAACGACCACATCCTAAATGATTATCTTTTGTGAATTCCAGATTTTCATATCAGAATTGTTTCAAGGGAAGTTTATTAGTTACCAATTCTCTAAAACAAGGCATTTCATAGAGAGACAGTCCTTTTCTTTTATTTTCTAACAGTAACCCAATGTGATGAAAATCCATTATAAACACTGTTTCAGCTGACACTTGAGAACTTTTCTTTTGCTTTTCATTTTGTTTGCCTCAACGTAAAACTTGTTTGGACAAGAATCAATTATATTACTTATGTTTACCAAATATACCCCACCTCCCACACTATTTGGGGGTGGGAAAGGTAATATGGGTATTTCCGAAGGTGTTTAAAGTATATAGTTTAACTGTCTAGAGCTTAGCACAATGCTCTGAACATAGTAGTGCTTAGTGAATGCTAATGACTGACTGTCTTATAGTGACACACACACAGATGAGTAAAGAGATGTGCCTACTGTGTCACTGCCATAAAAAGATTCTTACTCAGAGATTTTGCACAAGACATTTTGCTGTGCCCTCTGTAGTATAACCTGACCTGCACTGTTCTGACCTTTCCCTTACTTTGGACCATTGCACTAATCTCTGCTTCATGACTCCTGCTAGGCCTTTGAATTTCTTTGTTCTGATGAATTCTCTGGCTGCCTCTTTCATGCCATTTTCTTTTGGGAGTTATCTTTATCCAGGAATATTAGAAGTACAAATAACTAGCAAACTTCAGACCCCACCCTGGTAGCTGATTGAGATCCCTGAACTGCAACAAAATAAAAATTAAAAAATACATAATTTGGATGATCTATGTAGCATGAACATAATCAGTTATATACTGTAATCTGGATTGTTTTTCAGAGTAATGTGAGGGCGCAGAGAACCAGAAGCTTGTTAATACTACTGAACTTTTAACACTCACCGGTCCTTTACTTCTCATGGATAAATCAGTGTTATTGTTATTGCTATTTTTTTTTTTAGTTTTGATTATATGACTGTCAAATGTTGGAATAAAAATCAATTGATGTTCAACAATATTTAATAAATGTTTATTAACAATATTCAAAAGATATTATTAGGTACATTTTAAATATGGACTCTATTACCCAACACCTGTTTGCCTTTGAGCAAATTTTACGTTAACCTTTTGATACTTTAGTTTTCTTCTTTGTAAAATAAAGTGGTTTGGTTAGAAAAAATTCGAATCCAAATCTAAATCCTAGGATCTTGTGACTGTACAAGTCACTAAAGGGCCACTTGTTATGCTTCTAGCTCTTAGCTGCGCAATGTGAAGGAATTGTTCTGGGTCTGTGGGGCTAAAACCAGTTCCCAGGGTTGGAGAGACATTTGTTCTATATTGAGTATTACCCAACTTTAAGCAGTTAATGCCCTCTAAGTGAATACCTATGTGGGAAACATTACTCCCATACCAATAGGTGAAAGCAGAACTCAATGCATAAGTAATATATCATCTGGTGGGATCAGTGGCGATAAATTACAACCAATCAGTTTTCAGATAGTGCAGGGAGTGTGAAAGTTGCCAAAGGCCTCCTTGGGTACTTCCTGATGAAGGGAATAACTTAGATCTGTATAGTTTTTTCTGTTTCTACACCAGTCTTCTCCATGACTAGTTTCTATACAAAAGTCTCAGGAATAGTTCTGGGTAGCAATGCAATTTGAGGTTGGATTGCTTCTGTTCATGCAGTGAAAAAGTTTTGCTTCTAGAGTATTATATATATATATATATATATTATATTATATATATATCAGTGAGGTCCCTACTTCTTAGGTGTTCATAAATATATTTAAGAGCTCTAACCAGTCAGGCAGATGTGCCTGAGTTTGTGAACAATTTGTTTTTTTCTGAACGCTAATTGACTGGGGCTCATGAGCCTAGTTTGTGATTGTCTCTCAGGCATGGAACATATTCAAAACTATTAGCAGCCTTAGATGCAGGCACCTGTCATTTGGGGGGAAAACCTATGATGGTCTAGTTTTCGTGATTACCCTAAAGATACAGTTGGTGACTTATCTTGGGTAAGGCTGTCTACTTCATCTTATTGTTATTGTTCAGTCATTGCAGTCATGTCCAACTCTTCATGGCACCAGTTGGGGTTTTCTTGGCAAAGATACTAGAGTGGTTTGCCATTTCCTTCTTGAACTCATTTTACAGATGATGAGACTGAGGCAAACCGGGTTAACTGATTTGCCCAGAGTCACATGGCTAGTAAAATTCTGAGGGCAGATTTGAATTCAGGCCCTCCTGACTCCAGGCCCAGCACTCTCTCCACTGCAACCACCTAGCTGCAAATCTTAAATTCTGGTAAATATCCTGAGAATGACTTTGACAGAGGCTACGGTTAGTTTGAGCAATGGGAAGGGAGTGAAGGATTTTTGTAGAAGTTAAGAAAACTGTTTTACTTTTGAAAAGCAAATTTATTGGGCTACAAGTGGCTACGCTTAAAACAATCACTTTTATTGTAAGTAAAAGGAATACACTAAATAATATTTAATATAGAAGTTTCTTCTACTTAGGAAAGGAGTCTCCCTAAATGGGGATTGCACTTGTGGATTCACTATATAGTAAGTTGCAATAATAATAATATTGGTTTGATTCATCACTTAGTCTGTCTTTTATAGGTAGAAATTAATTTATCAGTAACATCTTGAAAGATGAGGTGGGCCACAGGTGTCAGAATAAGGTACTGGCTAATGAAAAAACCATCCAGGACAGGGACACATATGAGAAGTTATGCATGTGTTAGTGCAAATGAATTTCAAAACTTGGTTGTATTTCCTTTAGAAAACTTAGCAAAGTGGAAGTTCATATAACTTAGGAACAAGAATTCAGTATTGGTGCTTATCAAATATAGATGTATTGTCTAGTCTATCTCTTCAGTTTCAAATATTCCATTTGCCAAAAGAGACTTCTCTCTTTTACAATGTACATAAAGCATGTTGCATTTGGCATCCTAAGGGTTAAGGTTACCTTGCCTTTGCTGTTATTTACATCAGTGGTGGGTAAAGAGAATGCCCAGGTTCAATGAGTGACAAATCATTACAGACCATGCAGTGTAATTAAAAAGCACAGCCATTGATCAGTGATGAGCTAAACCTGAGACCAAAAAGTGAGAGACCCGAAATAACTGGCAAAACTTCTCATTGAATCTGTCTGAAATGGAAGATATTTGCCCCTGCAGGCATTGGCGTGAGTCCCATTGTGCATTTCCATTAGAGACACACACTGACTCAGAACATGCCATTGATGTTGGCCTATTTATGAAAGGCTGTTGAAAGAGGTTTCAGAGCTAATTGAAAAGAGCTGTTTCTGAAGTAAAGTAGCTTCAAACAACACAGCTCCAAAATCTGTTTTAATGGATTGGAAATTGGTGAGTTTTCCATATATCCTGCATGAAATAAAATAGATGATTGAAAATGAAAGCCTCCCTGGCTCATAGTGAAATCCAGTTCTTTTAGAAGAAAAAGTTGTTCAATGGACAGGTGACTGAGTTTATTATAACAGCCCCTGCTTACATCTGTTGATGTTTTCATTCTGTTGTCTAGCCTTGTTTCCAAGAATGCATGGTTGCAGCTGCATAAATACACCTCGTTCAGGGACTTGGCATGCAGGTTTTAAAGGGATGCTGTCAACTACTATTCAATAACAAAGTATGATCTTCTAGGAAAGAGGAATTTTCCAAAGTGTATTCTATAAGAGACAACAAACCCAAAACATGCTTTCACAAGATTTTTTTCCCAGGTTACAATTCAACAGATAAAAAAACTGGAAGACCTAAATCTTTACCACATTATAAGCTGAGTAAATTTGTGTAGGTAGATTATAAACAAAATCAGTTTTTAAATGAAATAATTTTTCCCAGGCACTTTTCAGGCAACATCTCGATTCTCCTCATATCACTTTTAATAATAAAGAATGAAATCTGCATGATACTTTAAAGTTTACAAAGCATATGACATGAATTATCCTATTAAAACCTCATAATAATACTATAAGGTAGGTTCTAGAGCAGGGATGGGGAATCTGTGGCTTCAAGGTCCTTGGGTGTGGCCTTTTGACTGAGTCCAAGTCTTACAGAACAAATCCTTTTGTTAAGGGGATTTGTTCTGTGAAGTTTGGATTCAGTCAAAGGGTTACACTTGAGGGCCTAGAGGGCCACATGTGTCCTGGAGGCTGCAAGTTCCCCACCCCTGTCCAAGAGTATTATTACTCCCATTTTAATGATAAAGAAACTGAAGCTTAGTTTGTAATGACTTACCCATGGTCACGTAGGTAGTAAGTGTCAGAGGTAGGATTTGAACTCAGGTTCACTATGCAATGTTTCCTTGATCACAGAAACTTGTTTATTATTTGTTCCGATATTTTTTTCTATCTTAGGGCAGAAAAAAAATCATAAAAATACGTAAGGGGTGAGAGTAGGAGGAAAATAGGTGGAGGAGAGCATTGATCTCATTCTTGTTCTTGACTTGCTTTGAATGCTCTTACGAAGTATCTGCTGTGCACAAGCCATTGTGTCTTTCTACCATGTATATCCCTTCTTTCGCAGTCCTCTACTAGGGAAAATAGAATATAGAATAAAACCTAGAATATAGAATAAAACCTATTCACTGACCTCACGGAGCTTACAGAGGGAGAGAAGACATGCTGTACATAGATAACTGTGTAGCTGTTAAACAGACAATATAACATAGAATCTGAAAATATAGTAAGATGGATAGAGCATTGCCCCTGGAGTCAGGAGGACCTGAGTTCAAATCCAGCCTCAGATACTTACTTGCTGTATGACCTTGGGCAAGTGATTTAACCTCGATTGCTTCCCCCCAAAAAAAACATAGCAAGAGAAGTGAAAATGCCATCATAGTTCAAAGAAGTGAGAGACCAATTGCTGGTGTAGGGATCAGGAAATGCTTTAGCACTATCACTATCATACCTGTGATTAAAAAAAAAATCTTTCTGTTGTTTTACAGTTGAGAAGACCAATGACAAGTGACTTTCCTGGAGTCACATAGGAAGCTGATGTTGAGTAAGAAATATAACACAATTAGCTGTCTACTTGAGTCTCTGTAATGATGAGTTGTTTGTCACTAACAATTTTCTTAATGCATTACACATATGGTATCCGCCAAAGCCATCTCTTTATGCGTGACCAGTTCTATTGTTTATGGGTTGAATGCTGAAACATTAATCAGATTGTTGCCAAGCTATTTTGGGCAATCTGAGGATTTGTTAGGATGATTAAAAAAAAAACAAACCTGGATCCAAAAATGGTTGCCCCAATTAATTCATCTATGATTTTGGCCAATTGTATCCACTGTGTAGGTATCTGACCAAGGGTCTGATGATTGCTATAAGAACTGAGAAATTTGTCTTGTTACCTCACTTCAGAAGGAGTGCTTAGAAACCCGATTTTCTAATATTATGTACATCTGTCTACTTTCTGAACTTGACCATAAATTTGAAGGGTCTTGTACCACTTCAGGGATGTTATGTCAGGATGTGTTGGGGAATGAAAGGGCAAAGAAGGCTGAGAAACAGGTAACTGTCAGGCCAAATCCAGTTTTGGCAGCCCTATAAAATATAAAGGATACTGTCATCCAATCCCCTCCACCCTGCTCAGACCATTAGTATGGTATTAGGTCAGTTTTAAGATTTCCCACTTCCCCTTTAGCCCTATCGTTAGAGGCAGAAAGTGTGACACAGTGGAAAGAGCACTAAATTTAAAGTCAAAGGATGTGAGTTAAAAAAATCCCAGCTTCTACTTATTATGTATGTGACTTTAGGCAGGTTACAAATGCTCTGGACTTTAGTTTTCTCTACTATAAAAAGATGGGGATTAGATAAACTGCAGGGTCTTTTTCAACTCTAAATCCTATTGTCCCATGAACATGAGATACTCTGGTAGATTCCTATAATAAATTGCCTCAAATTAGAATCCTGCAGACAATGCCACTAACTCAAAATACCTAAGAGACCCACAACTGACCCCATATCCCAACAAGACTACAAAACAGAAGCATCTCCTTTTGGAATGGCTACAGACTTCTGACTTTGATCCAGCTGGAGATCTGATGGTGGTGATAGTGATACTGCCCAATAGCCCTAGGTAAAGAAATGAGTGATAGCCAACAGGATCTAAAATATTATTGTGTCTAGACACAGTGTTTCACATAGAGACCAAATAAATATTTGTTAATTGATGAACTGATAAAAGGAGAAAAAGTCCATGATATGCTTTAGCATTTCCTCTTCTCTATGTCATTGGCATCTATTAGGCATTTACTTAAGAAAGTCACATAGAGGATAGTAAGTACATATAGAAAGTGTACTTGACTGAAGCCGAGAAAATTAATGAGGACATAAGGGAAAGAATCACTTTAACAAGAATCTACTCCGTAACATATCCAACAAGAGGTCATCTAGGCTTTTCTTGAAGACTTCCATGTTGTTGTTTAGTTGTTTCAGTTATGTCCACTCTTCTTGACCCATGTCTACCCTATCTTGCCTCGAAGAGACTAGAGTGATTTGCCATTTCTTTCTCTAGAAGACCTTCACTGAGAGGAAAAACACCAACTTTTAAGGCATCTCATTCCACCATTGGATAGCTGTCATTGTTAGGAAGATTTTCCTTATGGAAGGGACAAAGCAGTGGATGACGTGATCTAGTGTGGAGTAGGATTGGATAAGTTCATGGATAAGCCATTGTTTTAGGAAAAAAATATGCTAGGAAGTAGAGAAGAAGGAAAAATCAGGGGGAAGAAAAGAAGTACAGCACACCACATTCTGCTCTCATTCTAGAGGGGTTTTGAGACTTCCCCTAACTTCTTGCTGAGATTAGAACAGAGTTTCTGTGTTAAGCTGCAGTAGATTCCAGATTCTGCAGATTCAGAGTTCTTAAGGTGATGCACAAGTTGTTATCCTAGTGTTTTTGGCTTTCCTAGATTGAAGGCTGGGATGTATTCAAAACTTTCCATTCCCAAGAAGATAAGATCATTTTCTTATAACCATGGGTATTGGCAATGTTTTGCTTATGATCTGCTTTCTTGATATGGGTGACATTAATATTAATTAAGCAAATTATTTATTATGATAGATGGTCAAAATGATTTTAATTGCTGGATATGAGAATTTACCATTGGAATGAAGGCTGAGCCAAAAGGAGATTAAACCCAAGCCATAAGTAAATTCTTGGGGATTAAAAAGGCATTCTTCAGGAAACTGACCACCCACACTCCACCTTTTATGCTTATACCAGCTCGAAATTTGTTTCACTTGATCTTTCTATTCCCCCTAACTATCATCCTCTATCTCTTCTGCTCGTTGGAGCTAAATTTCTGGAGGTTGTCTATCATAGATGCTTGCATTTCCTTTCCTCTCACCTCTTCTTAACTCCCTATAATCTGACTTTTGACTTCATTATTCAAATAAAAATACTCTCTCCAAAGTTATTAGTGTTCTCTTAACTGCCAAATCCAATACTTTTCTCTTAATCCTCATTCTTTTTAGCTCTCTGCAGCCTTTGACACTGTCAATCACCTTTTTCTCCTTGATACTCTCTAGGTTTTCAGTATACTACTATCTCCTGGTTTTCCTCCTACCTATCTGACTGTTACTTCTTGTTCTCCTTTGCTAGATATTTTACCAGGTCATGCCCACTAACTGTGGGTGTCCAGCAGGGCTCAATCCTGGACCCTCTTCTCTTCTTTCTCTATACCACTTCCCTTGGTGACCTCATCAGCTCCCAAGCATTTATCATGTTGATGATGCTTAAATCTACCTGTCTAGTCCTAAGTTCTCTTCTGACCTACAGTCTGTCATCTCCAACTGCTTTTCAGATATCTGAAACTAAGTGTCTAGTTGACAAAGACTTAAGCTCAAAATTTCTCGTTACCTTTCACCCTAAAACATTCCCCTTTCCTACATTCCCTATTATTATTGAGGGTACTGGTATCCTCCCAGTCTCCCAGGCTTGCAACCTACATGTCATCCTTGACTCTTCACTCTCTTTCACACACACACACACACACACACACACACACACACACACACACACAC
>NW_020954604.1:809713-889242 GCF_900497805.2 Vombatus ursinus | reverse complement strand
CACACACACACACACACACACACACACACACACACACACACACACACACACACACTCCTGTAATCCGTTGTCACAGCCTATCAATTTCACCTTTGCAACATCTATCTACCATCACCTTGATACAGGTCCTCATCACCTCACACTTGGACCACTGCCACAACCTATTGGTTGCTCTGTCTGCCACAAGTCTCTCTTCTCTCCAATCCTTCTCCCCATTCAGCTGTCAAAATGATTTTCCTAAAGCAAAGGTCAGATCATGTCCCCCCTTTCCTCAATAAACTCAAGTGGTTCCTTGTCATTTCCATAATCAAATACAAAATCCTCTATTTGGCATTTGATGCCCTTTATAACCTGGGGCTTCCCCCCAACCTTTCTGGTCTTCTTACATCCAACATTTCACTATATACTCTTTGATCTAGTGATGTTAGACTTCTTACTGTTACGTAAACAAGCCATTACATTTTTTTAACTCCAGGCGTTTTCTCTGACTGTCCCTCATGCATGGAATGCTTTCCTTCCTCATTTTTGCCTCCTGGTTTCTCTAGATTCCTTCAAGTCTCAGCTAAAATTCCACCTTCTACAGGAAGCCTTTTCCCAATCACTCTTAATGTTAGTGCTTTCCCCCATTAATTATTTCCTATTTATCCTGTTAGCATTAAGGGTGCTTGGGCAGGGACCCATTGTTGTTAAAGCAATGAGATCCAGAGTGAATCAGGTTTAAGGCATGGTCTTTGAGACAGAAATCTAGCCAGTAAAACCCAAGTTAACTAGGTAGGTTTTAGCCATTAAAATTTACCTTCCTTAACACCCTTGGGTAAGGGCAAGATACGAGAAGAGAGGAAAGGAGAGGAAAGGAGAGGAAAGGAGAGGAGAAGATGAGCTAAAGATAAGGATGTCTCCAAAAAAACGTAAAACAGGATGTGTCCAAGAGTTCCATAACCAGCAGTCAGGAGAGTCTTTGAAGAGAAGGATGTCTCTTGAAGGTCCATAAACCACCAAATGGCTCAGGGTCTGCTTCAAAGCTGGTGTAGTGTTAATTGGCTTCAGAGTTGCTGATTTTCTGCATGTCCAGCTGGATTTACTCTCGGTCACTGCAAAGGATTGTTGGGATGTCAGGCCACTCTGTGTTTTATTTAATACATCCAGGCTTCATCCAGCTCTTCTCAGTTACTTGGATAATTGGGGAGCTCAAGCAAGTCAAGAAGTTTGTATATTCATTCATGGATGCAGTTTGTATTGCTTTTTTGTGTATATTTGTTTACTTGTTATCTCCTCTGACTGTTAGCTTTTTGAGGGCAGGCATTGTTTTTTGCCTTTCTTTGTATCCCCTGAACTTAGCAAAGAGCCTGGCACATAGTAAGTGTTAAATAAATAGTTTTCAACTAACTGACTGGCTTTTTGCAACAACCATTCATTGCTTTTAGTTCTGTCCTTTTTTATCAAGAACAAATCTAATCCTTCTTCCACAAAACAGTCCTTTAGACACCAGGACACTTGAGCTTGATTTAAATGATGATGATAGTAGTTCATCTATCTATCTATCTATCTATCTATCTCTCTATCTATATATCACTTTTCTCACAAAATACAATGAGGTAGAGAGTAAAATAACAACAACAGCAACAACAATAATGTTATATCATGGGAGAAGAAAGGGATGCTTAAAGAAGTTAAATGACTTGCCCAACATCACCCAACCAGTGAGTAAGAAGAAATACTGGGATTCAAATTAAGGTCTCCTCACTCTAAGTTCAGTGTTTTTTTGTTTTTTTTTTCCTGATATACCATACTGTTTCTCAACAATGGATGACTAGACATATGAGCAAAATATTTATATTATCTGATCCTCTGCCAGTCATTTGAATAATCATTGTAGTTTCTGGTTCCTTGTATTGATGTATAGTGGTATATAAGGCTAGCCTAATGACTATATACAATTATTGGATATTTACATGGTAGAATTTGTTGTTGTTGTTCAGTCCTTTTTCGGTTATGTCCAATTCTTCATGACTCCATTTGTGATTTTCTTGGCAAAAATATTGGAGTGGTTTGCCAATTCCTTCTTCAGCTCATTTTACAGATGAGGAACTGAGGCAAACAGGGTTAAGTGACTTGCCCAGGGTCTCACAGCTAGTAAGTGTCTAAGGCCAGATTTGAACTCAGGAAGATGAGTCTTCCTGACTCTAGGACTGGCAGTCATTGTGTCATCTGTTAGATGGAATTTGAGGGACCCATAAGGGTTATTCCACATCTGTCTCTTCAGTCTGCCATACTGCATGAAGTTCCATAATTTCTTTGACTTATTGTAGAAGACTGTTAAAATGCTTCTGGGAAGGGTAACACATTGAACTCTTACATATTAACACTATAGTATGAGTTGGTTCGTATGAATGAGTAACTGTTGGTTGGTATGACTATCAAAGTTTTGCCTCGCAAGGTTGGTGACCTTGCAAGTCCATAAGGGAATGAATGGGTTGGTTAAATTTTGATGAGAAGATAGAGTGATAGGCAAAGACAGTGGAAGCATTGCCTAAAGAGGTTAAACTGGTAAGTGGAGAACCCTGAACTGCCAGAGGAGTTTCTGGTCACTTGAGCAGTGGGACTATAAAAAGAAAATGAAAAACAAACACCACCTTGTATACATTTTATATTTATATTTACTTACATGTACATATTGTTTCACTTGAGAATCTAAGCACCTTGAGTTAGGTAGGTGGATAGAGTACTGGAAGTGGAGTCAGGAAGATCTGCATTTAAATCTGGCTTCAGAAACTTTGTGACCTTGGATAAGTCACTTAACCTCTATCTGACTCAGTTTGCTCATCTATAAGTGGGGATAATAATAGCTCCTACCTCCCAGGGTTGTTGGGAGGATCAAATGAGATATTTGTAAAGTGCTTAGTATAGGGCCTGGTACATTGCAGGTACTAAATAAACAGTAGTCATTATAATAATAATTATTATTTTTAGGCAAGGGACTTTTTTCTGTCCTTTTATATCCTCAGTGCCTAAAATAGTGCCTGACACAAATTAGGGGCTTCAGAAATTCTTGCTTATTGATAAGTCAATTCATACACTTCACAATATTTTCTTAGGACCACTTCTGCCTATATTGAAATAGGTGAAATGGAGGGGAAAAAGTACTTACCTTGGAATCACAAGACTCAGGTTAGACTGTCCTCTTTGATACCAGTTATATGATCTCAATATATATATCTAATCTCTCTGAGTCTTTCTTCTCTTATCTGTAAAGGATATTAAACTATTTCTACCTGTGGATTAGAATTAAATCTAAGATAAATCCTCATTAGATTTCATCCCAGGATTAATGGAGTACCAAAAACAGTTTCATCCTAAAGTGGTTAAATACCCTATCATGCTGGATGGTGTCTTAATCTAAGACTATTGAAAGGATAAGCAAAGCACTTTACATACTTTAACCAATGGAGCTGTAACTATAAAGTATTGTGTAAATATGATGATAATGATGATGATGATGGTTATAAATGACTGGATGACAAGTATACTTCATAATCTTAAACTGCCATATAAATACGATTTATGCTTTTGTTGTTACTGTTATAGATAACTGAATGAAAATCAGACTGGACCAACATTTTCATGATAAGCTATAGTGGAAGGGACTGAAATGATTAAGTGCAGGGAAGGGTGAAAAGGAAGGCAAAGAAGGAGAAAAAGGGGAAAATCCAAATTTGACATGGAAAATTCTTAATACAGATCTTACCCAGTTAATTTTACTGTCTAAATCAATCTGGAAATCCTTAACCAGGAAGAGGAGGGTAATTTGGATGAGATGGAATAGGTGGGGCTGAGGGAGAGCTAAGAGAATACTTATAGGGGGTGAATATGGGGTTATGACTCGACTGTATTTTCTCGTTTCATTTTTTCCTCTCACTTTGAAAATTTTGACCCTTGATGACAATCTGTGGTCATGGTTTCTTATTGACTTTACATGGAAAAAAAGAGGAAGAAATATAATACATTATTTCTTTTCTATTCATTCTCAATTTGCTGCCCTTTAATTTTAGTCAAGTGGCCCTTGTTCATGCATTATTGGACAGGCTATAAAGGAAAGCCTGTTTGTTTCCACTCTGCCCTGTGTAATTTGTGTTCCCTCAGGGAAGTCTTTTGTATTCTCCTTCTTTACACATGTAAAACGGAAAGACATCAGAACAATGGGGTTACATGGGGACTCCACCTACCTTCATGTTTATCAGCTTTCACCCTTCCTCAGTGTATCATATTTAACTCATGCCTCCTGTTTATAATGGAGTCTCATAGTAACCTGGCCTTCTGTTTCTATGGAGAGGACTCTGGATCAAGGGAACCTAATGAAGGGTGACCGAGGGAGGATAACTAGGATGGTGAGGGCACTTGAGATCATGTCATGTGAGGACTGGCTCGAAGTGTTTAGCTTTTTAGTGTTTAGGTGGTGTTTAGCTTAGGGGAGAGAAGACATGATAAATGTACTTGGTTTTTTGAAGGAGGAGCTATCATGTGGAAAAGGAATTAGTTTTATTCTGCTGAAATCCAGATTGTGTAAAGCTAGGAACAATGAGGTAAAGGTTAAAAAAAGGCAAATTTAGGCATAATAAAAAGAAGAACTTCCAAACAATTCGAATTATTTCCAAGTGGATTAACCTGGCTCTGGAGAAAGTTTCTTCACTCTTACTAGAGATCTTCAAGAGAAAGTTGGATGATCATTTGCCATATTGTATATTTTAGAAAGACTTCCTGTTCAGAAATGGGTTGAACTAGAAAGCCCTCAATGTCCCTCTCAATTCTAAGACTCTCTGAAATTCATTTATAGGTGAGGCCTAATTGTGATGAAAGTTTAATGTAATTTTGTTTTGTTTTTGTTCTTCCTACCTAAACTAACTCCCGGGAAAAATTCTGCCACAGACCTTTTGAAAACATATTCTAATCCCTAGGAAACATTGTGACATGATACATATATAAACACATAATTACAGATAGATAGGTATTCATTAATATATAGATGGGTATATGCATATATAAATATACATACACATACCTACACACATGCATATACGTGTACACATATGCATACATATAAACATACAGACATATATGTTTATTTCAAGTCATTTGCTTTAATTTTCATTTAACTTTCATTCTTCTCCTTTCTAGGCAGTGGACAGCCTTTAGTCAAAAAGTCAATAATAAAGGATCACAGAGAGAAGGAAAAACTTTTCAGCTCTTCTGTTTTCATTTTTTATTCTTTTTTTCTCTACCCAAAAGAGCAATCTTTAAACTAGGAAAGACAGAACAAAAATAGTTAATAGGGAATTGAAACCCAAGAGATCTGAGGAGATACGATAAAAGGACCGTGTTTCTCTTAATGAATTAAAATCATCAGATCTGCACAAATTACATTCCCATACTGAAAGAACTAACAGATTATCAATCAATAACAGACATTTTTTAAGGTGCTAATTCTGTTCTAGGAACCAGGCACCTGCTAGATGCTAGGGATACAAAGAAAAAAATGAGGCAGTCTCTGCTCTTAAGAAGTCTACATTCTATTGGAGGAAATAACATTTATGTAGTACAGCATAGTACAGTAGAAGGAGTGCTGGGCTTGGAATTAGAATATAGGTTTGAATCTTAGCTATGTTGCATCTTACCTTTGATCTTGAGCAAACTCTGAGTCTTTCCTTATCTGTGAAATGAGGGGGGTTGGACTTGAGGTCATCTAAGACCCCTTCAATCTTGAAATATATGCTCCTAAGAACCCAAATAAATATTAAATGCATGTAAAGTAAACAAAAAGTAGTTTCAAGGAAAAGGACTAGCAGCTGGAAGACTCAGGAAAGGCTTCATGGTACTTGAGCTGGGCTTTGAAGGAATCTAGGAATTCTGAGACAAAGGAATGCATTCTAGGCATGAGGATAACCTGTTCAAAGGCATCGAGATGGAAGGTGGATTGCTGTGTGTAAGGAACAAGTAGGTTAGTTTAGCTGGAATATAGACTGCAAGAAAGGGAGTAATATGTAAGTATGCCTAGAAGTATATTCTGGAGTTCTAGTTCACAACATAGCTGTCATCCTAGACTCCTCATTTTCTCTCACACTCACCCTATATTCCAATAAGTTGCCAAGTCCTGTCATTTCTGCCTTTCTAATGTGGCATAAACCCCTTTCTATCTTCTGAAGCTACCACCATCCTGATCCATGCCTTCATCATCTCGTACCTCAAATGTTACAATAGTCTGCTAGTTGATCTTAAATTTCTCCTTACTCCAGTCCGTCTTTCACTCAGCTATCTTCCTAAAGCACAAGTCTGACTGTGTCCTTCTTCCTCTCCCATTCAATAAACTCCAGAGGCTCCAGGATCAAATATTACATCCTCTGTTAGGCTTTTGAAGTCCTCCGTAACCACTTCCCTCCTACTTTTCCTGTCTTCTTAAACCTCACTGCCCCACCTCATACTCTTCAATCAGGTAAAAATGGCCTCTTTTCCATTCCTCATGCATGATACTCCATTTATGGATTCCAAGCATTTTCTCTGGCTGTCTACCATGCATGGAATGTTCTTCCTCTTCTTTAACTCTTGACTCCCCTTCCTTCCTTTAAATTTTAGTTAAATTCCCAACTTCTGCAAGAAGTTTTTTCCCCCTAATCTTCCAAAGTCTTAGTTCCTTCCTTCTGAAATTATCTCTAATTTATCCTATATATATATTATTTGTACATAGTTGTTTGCATGTTATCTCTCCCATTAGACTATGAGCTTCTTGAGAGGTAGGACTGGTTTTTTTCTCCTTTTTTTGTATCCCTAGTGCTTGGTGCATGGTAGGTATTTAATGAGTTCTTGTTCAATTGACTTGACTTGGACCCAAATTATGAAAGGTTTTCAATCCAAACAAAGGAGTTTTCATTTGACCCTAGAAATAATAAGGATAGAGAGGCCTGAAAATTTTGTTGTCAGGAGTAAAAGAGCCAATAGATAGGGACAGATTAAAGATTAAGGAGAGGAGGGGGATGATTTCAGATACAATTAGCTAGAGGTGATGGGAGGTGATGAAATCAAGGGTAAAAGCAAAGGATTGAATTTGGTGAGGAGTTGAATCATTTCTTCATCAGAGAATGAAGTAAAGGAGGATAGACTAGGGGATGATGTAAAAGGGTTTTGAATTCCAGAGTAAGGGAGAAGAGGAAGTTCATAGTGAATGACCTACAGAAAGTATGAAGTAAGATCCTCAGCTGAGATTATGGAGGAGGGAGCAATGTGAGAAGCTTTAAGAGGAAAGAAAAGGTTTTGGAACTGCTGCTGTGGGGAAAGTGCTAAAGTCAGTTATGAATTTATTATGAAAGAGTGAAAGGATTTCCTTACAATAGTGGGGACCTACATAAGATTAGGTAACAAAACTGTAGTGGACCAAGTCAGCTTAGCTAAATGAATTCCTTCCACCTTTCAGTAGCATGTCAGTAGGAGCAGAGGTAAAGGTTTATGGGCACAATCTGTGGTTGCTGAGTTTCTAACAGTGATCTTTAAAAAATTGTCAAGAACAGGAAAGATTTAGGAAAGCAGATGGCCTCTTTTTAATTGTTCAATTGCATTGTTATTTAATGATTATGTTGTTATCCTCTATGGAAAATATACTGTACAGATAGATGTGAAGAGAAATCTCATAGAATGACAAGACATGGGGTGGGGGTATTGTGATCTGTAAAGATGAAGGGAGTACTTAACATTAAAGAGTTCAAGGTTTCATCTAAATATCAAAATATCATTATAGTCATATGCAAATTTTATTTTTCATGGGTTAATTTACTATTTTTCCATTTAGATTGGAAGCTACTTGAGGTTGGGAGTCATGTCTTATACTTTGTTCCCATACGTTGTCTTGCTTTTAATAGGCATTCTGTGAGTTTTTATTGATTAGTAGATTTTGTTTTGACTAGTTAGGTACAATCAGTAGTTTCCCATGCACACACTCATGTCCATTATTTACTATTTTCAAATTGCACATCTCACGGCTGTCTATTTTATGTCATTAACAATGAAAAAAGATTTCCTTTTTGTTTGATTTGCTTTCAGTAATGTCAAACACAAGCAGGCATATAAAGACAAACTCACATCCCTGGAATGCTTCATTGGAGACCTCCTTCCAAGCTGACATTAAAGCATTTGCAATTAATCTTTGGGTCCAGCCTTTCAACCAGTTCTGAATCCACATCACTTGACTGCAAAATCTATATATACAGCCCTTTTATTTTTCCTGAACTCTAGTCCTACATCTCCAGTAGCCTGTTTATAATCTCCATTTGGTGTTCCATAGTCATACATAGATTTCAACTCATTATCTTTCCCCTCTTAACCAATGTCTCCTAAAAATTCCCATTTTTACCAAGGGTACCACTTTTCTCCTAAAAGTCGCCCAAGTTCCAAACTTGGAGTCATACTCAATTCTTCATTGCATGTCACTGCTCTTCCCTTTTTCTTGATCCATTTAATTGCTGAATCCTTTTGATTCTATCCTCCCACTTTTCTCATATCTGTCTCTTTCACTGCACACACATCATAACCACTGAAGTTCAAGCCGGATTATTACAGTAGCCTCCAAACTGGTCTTTCTGTATCCATTCTCTTTTCCCTCTAATTTATCCTCCACACAACTCCCAGACTGATATTTCCAAAGCACAGATCTGACCATACCATTTCCTTGATTACACACTGTTTCCCCCATGTATGCTATGTGTTCCCGCCTGATTGTTGTCTGTCTTCTTCCTCCATGTCCAGAACATTCTTCCTCCTTACTTCTGCCACTTGGAACTCCTATTTCCCTTCAAGATTCATCTTAGGTACCACATCCTACATGAGGCCATTCTCAATTTTCTCAGTTATTAGTGTCCCCTTCCTTTGACATTATGTTTTTATTTTATATCTACCCCATGTAGATTTTTTTTTTATGAATGGGATGTATCCCCCTTAGCGAAATGTAAGCTCCTTGAGGTCAGAGTATGTATCACTCTCCATTTTTACTCTCAAAGCCTATCATAGTGCCTGGAGTATATAAGGCATTTTTTTTTTTCCCACAGGAGGAGCATGAACAACCTTATTAAATGCTTTGTTAAGAGGAAAACATAAAAAGATAAATATAAATGAAAAATGATAAAGAAATAAACAAGGACATATTGCTTATAGGGAAATGATATATGGGGTACCTCTGAAGCCTATTAACATTAGGGTTCATAGAGAGAGTGTAAGCAGACAGGACCTAGGAGTGGTTCTTTTATGTTCTAATGAGAGAAAAATGTAAAGAAAATGGAAGAAGAATATGCTAGAGGGGGAAGGGAAAGACCATTAGGGAAAAATCAGCCCAAATAATCTAAGTGTGAAAGTGGTTATCTATACAAACAAAGAGAAGAGGGTGGTGGGGAAGTGGTTGACACTTGAACCTCACTCTCATCATAACTGGGCAAAACATGGAGGGATACACACATACATATAGAAACACATTTCATTCAATAAGGAAAAGGGTAAGAAAAGGGAGAAGGGGGAATTTGTAGAAGTAGGCTGGAACTAAGGAAAAATAAATAAATAAATAAAAACAGCAACATACTCTAAGCATGTACATAAAATATTTATAGCTCTTTTTGAGGTGGCAAAGAATGAGGGGAAGTCCATAAATTGGGGAATGGCTGAAAAAGTTTGTTTTTTCTTCCAGCCTACTTCTTGACTTTGGATTGATTTTATGCTAATGCCTGCCTCTGCACACTTATGGAAGGGAGATCTGGCCTGAGATTCTGGCCTCTTACAAAGTTTTATTGCTTTCACAGCTTCAGCAGAAGGCCTGCAAGCTTTCAGTGCTCCCAAAGTGATGTAATTGGCAGGGGGTGGGAGGATGTCTATTCATTGCCCTCCTAGTATGAGTTCTGCAAATTCCTAACACAGGTTTGTATCTATTGACTTGTTTCTGCTTGAGAATTTCAGCAGCCTGCTGCTTGATTCAGTCTCTATTGACCTGCGAGAAGGCTTTGAATTTTTGTAGCACTGAACTATCTGCTCTTCTTTGACTTGGAACTCTGCACCATGCTCCTGCATGGCATGTGCTTCCCAGAACTTGTTCTGTGCTCAGTCACAGCAAAGACTGAGCAGGGGTTCAGTCATAACAAGTCATAGCTAGGGTCAATGCTCAGGAGTGGTCCTCTCCACCCTGGATCTGTGATTTGGCACTGGATGGTGGTGACAGAACTGCCAGATAGACCCTGTTCCTGTACCAGCACTTTCTCAAGGATCCCCTGGGATTTCTTTCTGGTGCCCTCTCTCAGCCCTCACTCAACCCATGGGCACTGGAATACTCCCCACAGCTGCAGCCACTCATACTGCACATGCATCCGCTCCTAGATAGACCTTCTCCCCAGAGCTGACAGCTCTCTGTCCATCTCCCTAGGCCACCCTGGTCTGGAAAAAATGACTCACTATAATCATCTTTTCTTTTTTCTCTCTTCTCTTACTCTACCTATAGTGACAGAGGTTGGGGTGAGTCAGGGAGCTGGGGGGAGAGAGAAGGAGAAGGAGAGAAAGAGAAATACTTTCTCCATCTCTCTCTCTCTCTCTCTCTCTCTCTCTATATATATATATATATATACATATATATATATACACAGAGACTGATCTGTCTGTCTGTCTATCTATCTATGAGATTTAAACTGTGAAGATACTGCAGATGTTAATTACAAGTGTCAGTTTAGGCATGGTAAAAAACACATAATGAAAGAAAATTCAAGTCTGTTTTGAAAATGGTAGAGTAAGGCTTTGACCTAAGAAAGTCCATTTTTTGTTTCCCTCAAAAACTTTTTTTTACCCTTCCCCCACAAGTTAGACAAATACATTTAAAAAAAAAAGTCTTTGTACTTTATTTGAACAAAATGAAAGGTAGTATGGTTTAATAAAGAGCCATGAACTCAAAGTCACGAAATCTAAATATTATACCTTCCTTCTTCTATTAAATAACTGTGGTATCTTGTCCAAGTCCCTTTGCTTGTCTGGGCCCCCACTTTCTGGTTTACAAAATAAGGTCTCTTTTATTATATTAATCTATGATTCTATACTTCATATCATTATCTCTATAGTGAGACCCAGTTTTAATGTAGTATGTAGAGATCTGGCCTTAGTCCTGGGCAGACCTGTGTTCAAGCCTTGCATCTGACATATACTGGCTGTATGACCCTGGGCAAGTCACTTAACCTCTCCATATTCTAGGCAGTCCACATAGACTATAAGATGCAAAGAAGTGCAGAACTACATTGATGCAGTTTCTTTATCCAAGAATACCCTATCTATATTAAGGAGATTGCAGATCTATTCTCTATCCCTATCTCTAAAGTATGTTTAGCAAATAACTTTAGACTAGTTTTATAATCATTTATATTTCTAATATGAAAGAATTAAAACTTTCTCAACACTGCTTTTTATTAATTCAGCAAACATTTATTAAAGTGCTTACTATGTTCAAGGTATTCACCTTTCAGAGTAAGTTTGCTAGAAGAAAATAATTGCTTTTTATTAAGTGATTCTTCTGTTAGTTACTAGAGCAAAAAAAAAAAAGTAAACCTTTGATTGGGTAGTTGCCTTCTTTGTGAAGCTCATGAATATTATCACAGCTGAGATGTTTCATATTTTGTGTGGGTCCCTTATAGACTGGCCCTCATCAAGCAAGTAACTTGTGACAGTGTTGTTGTCTTTGCCAGAAATTCCTCAAATTGTTGAAATTAGCTGTGTAGCAGTATCAGCAACACTGTGTGATGATCAACTATGAATGACTCAGATCTTATTAGCAACACAAAGATCCAGCAAAGGACTCACTAAGGAAAATGCTATCCACATCCAGATAAAGAACCGATGGACTCTGAATGCAGATTGAAGCATATTTTTTTCACTTACTTTATTTTTTTGTGTGTCTGTGTTTTTTCCTTTGATCTATTTCTTTCACAAATGTGACTGATATGGAAATATGTTTTACACGATAGCACATGTATAACCTATATCAAATTGCCTACCATTTTTGGAAGAACGGAGGGAGAGGGGGAGAAGGGAGAAAATATTGGAACTCAAAATCTTGTAAAAATGAATACTAAAAATTGTTTTGACATGTAATTGGGAAAACTACTATTAAAAAAAAAGAAATTAGCTGTGTAACAATGGATAAGTCATCTAAAATCTCCGTGCCTAAGTTTTTTCATATGTAAAATGAGTAGATCAAAGGTGACCTCTAAGTTTCTTTTCAGCTCTCAATTCTTTTTACTTTTTTTTTTTTAAATCAAGTTGGTTGGTTTGCGGTTTCTTTGCAAAGTAAAGGAAGCTCTTTTATCTCATATGAATGATGGAAGTTCTGCAATGAGGATGTTAACTCTAATGCAGTTGAAGTTCATAATTAAAGTATGGCATAGAATACAGGTGGCATGATCCTTACTGTGAATTACGAGCATCAACCATGCCCACCCTCGCTCCCCAATCATTAGTTGGTGACATGGTCCTTACTGTGAATTACAAGTATCAACCATGCCCATACTTGCTCCCCAATCATTAGTTGGTTCTTATTAGTATCATAAAACTGAGCTGATAAGGACCACAGAAGCCATCTAGCCAAAACCTCTCATTTTACAGATAAGAAAATTGAGACCCAAGGAGATTAAATAATTTGCCCAAGATCACTCAGGTAATAAGCATGAAAGACAGGATTTGAACTTGGGTCCTCTGACTTCAGAGTTTCTTTCCAATTACACCACAATGTTAGGCAAAACAATGTTATACCAGCTGACAAATGGTAGAAGTAATGTTATACATAGGTGATTGGTACAATAATATTGTAGAGGGATTCCTTCACTATGGTGAGGTGAAGTGTAATGAATTAATATCATAAAATTACATTGGTCAGGGCAGCCTCATGAGGGATAGGTCTGGGTTACTGAGCACACAAAAGGAAGCAAAGAGGTAGAAAAGAAGACAATATCTTAGAGCTTGGTGTTGTGAACATTTCTGTTTCCATCTCACTGCTCTACCAAAGGCAGTGCAGCTCATGAAGGTACTCTGATCTATGTCCTAGGAGCCTGATATTTGATACAGGATATTGTTATTTTGGAGTATCTCATTACATAATCAGTCTAGTTCTTACCTTCTGGCTCTACCAGATTCAGCAGCCCATCCACTGGAGTGAAAAGACGAGAGAAAACCCTTCCTCTGTGGTTCCCTTGGGGAGGCAAGATGTGTTCCCTGCCTCTGAGTACACTTAACAGAGACTTTCACTCTGAAGGTTTTTGACAGCCTGACCACAGATCTGCAAGGTGGAAAACTAGACTGAGTGTTATATGGACGAAAGGCATAGAACATTATACATTATTGTATAATGGCAAAAAACATTTACTGAGTGTCTGATGGTATTTTAGATGTTGTACAGAATGCTGGAGCTGCAGTGAAATTAATTGTCTCAGTGCAGATAATTCTGCTTAACATGGTGAAGTTATCAGATGCCCATCGCTTCAAAGTCCTCTACCTATATTGCTGCTTATCAGAAGAGAACACAGATAATAATTCCCTGGGAGTAAATTTCTGGTCTCCCCCACCTCCTTGTCATAGATCAAAATTGCAATATGAAAAGATAATTCTTGCCAATTGTCAGATCCCATTAGAATTTCTGTAGCCTGATGCCATTTTAGGTAAACACACTGCATGAATTTACTGCTATAAACTCATTGTATTTACATTTTGATTGTAAAATACTGTACAAATTGAATATAATTGCCTTCTCCATGGCTACCCTCTTGGTATTTGAAACTTTTGAAAATCCTCCTCATCTGGAATGTGGTAACAGATTAATACTCCCATCAGATGAGGGCACAGGAAATTGTCTTCAATGGTGGTATCCTGTGAGGATACTGTTAATTAGAAGTCATTTCCTGCATTCTGACCACTTTCTAGCAGCATTACCCGGAGGTCCATAAGATGCCACATGACAGCTTTTGAGAAGAAGCCCTCTGTCATCTGTAAGACTTATCTACGTGTAGGGATTGGAGATACTCAAAATACAAATCATTTCCAGATCTACATTGATTGTTAAGGTATTAAACAGTTGGAATCACACCAAATTCCAGCAGTCTGGTGGAGAGTGTGCCCATCATGTATTGCAAGAAACAAAGTCTTGCAAATGAGATGTTTAGCTCTCCTCTATAATCCTAAAGAGTCGAGGAAAAATTGGTTAGGTTTGATTTTATTATTTCCCTTTGCAAGACATTTTTTGTAGCTAGAAGGGAGTTCTAATAGGATCTCATCCAATCCTTTTATTTTTCTAATGAAGAAATTAAAATGCAGAAAGGTTTTGACTTGCTCAACTTTCTAGAAGATTCTGGTTTCCAACCTAGTTCTCTGTTTCGTTTGCTTTCCATTATACCATATTGGGTGATAGGGGAATGATTTGGATTATTTGAACCCCAATATCCATAGGTTATACTTAGGAATAATACTAGTAAGCAATTCCAAAAGTACTCCAATTTAATTCAAGAAAACACTATTTGATCACCAACTAGGCACTAGGAATGCAAAGACTTTATGTATTTATGTGCTATTTATCTATTGCCTCTTATTCAAGATACATTACTTTCTCTTTCCTTTTTCTTTGCATGTGAATGATAACAATAACAATAATAACTCATTAATAATAACCTCCTCAACCCATAATTGGGCAGTTAGGTGGCTTAGTGGATAGAGCATTAGGCCTAAAATAGGAAGATTCATCTTCTTGAGTTCAAATCTGGCCTCAGACACTTACTAGCTGTGGAGCCTGGGCAAGTCACTTAATCCTGTTTACCTCAGGTTCCTCATCTATAAAATGAGCTGGGGAAAGAAGTAGCAAACTATTCTAGGATCTTTGCTAAGAAAACTCCAAATAGGGTCTTGAAGAGTCAGACATGACTGGAACAACTGAAAATAACAACAACCACCCATAACGTGAGGAGGGTGGCAGTGACAAAATAGGTGACTATATAACTTTGTAGGACTGTCAAATTGGGTTCTGGCTATGATCTTGATTGGTTTAGCACTCCAGTCAGTAGAGTACAACTGCTTCTAAGTGCAGGCGAATAGACTGGTCGATAGAGAGTTACAGACTTGTCCTACCTGAAACCATTTTGATTATCAGTTTGACAGGAAGGATAATCCTTGTTGTTCTGATACCGTAAATAGGCAAGAACAAATCAGAAATCTCAATGCCCAACCCTCTATAAATGCTCAAGTGTAGTTGCTGCTGGCCTCTGAAACAGGCAAACCGTAAGCACACATGAATTAGACTGACTATAACAAGTAATCAGTCAATCAACAAACATGTATTAGGTATCTAGTACATGCCACGTACTGTCCTAGGTGTTGGAGGTACAAAGATAAACAACAACAACAACTGTAACAACAATTCCTGCTGTCAAGGAATTTATATTCTTTTTTTGGGTAGACTATATGCGTACACAAGTATATGCAGAATACACACAAAATGAATGCAAGGTAGTTGAGGGGGGCACTAGTAGTTGGAAGAATTAGGAAAGGCTTCATGTAGAAGGTGATTCTTGAACTGCATTTTGAAGGAAGTGAGGGATTCTGTACTATATCATAATAAAATTGGGAACAGATCTTACCACTTACAGGCAAGAGCTTAATACTTCTTTTTCTGTCAATGGTACCTGTAGCTTCAAGTCAAAAAACAATGTTCATTATCAATCAGAAACCACTACATAAGCTTCAGAAGCAAAAAAATCAGAGTAGACAACCCTCAAAGAATAAGGATGTGGAAAAAATCTGGTTGTCTATCATATTGTGAACTAATGCAGGGAAATGACAAGAAATAACTTTATCCCTAAGCTCAGATTAAATGAAGTAATAGGTGAAATTAAAGAACTATTAAAATCCAAAGAGGGAAAAGTTGAAGAATGAGGTCATTGAGAAGCTTCATTTGGCAAAACAATACTAATAATGATTAATATGTATAATTATCATAGCTGGCATTTACATGATGTTTAAAAGTTTGCAATGCACTTTATATATGTTAACTGATTTGATCCTCACAATAATCTGGGAGATAGGTGCTATTAATTATTACTATTTTACAGATGAGGAAACTGAGACACAGAGAGATTGAGTTTTGCCCAGGATAATAACATAGCTAGTGACAGATGGTAGAAACAAGGTTATATGTAAGTGGGGAAGTAGAAAAAGAGGTCAGTATCTTGGAGCTTGGTGTTGTGAACTTGTTTCCATCTAATTGCTGTACTGAAGGCAGTGCAGCTCATGAAGGTAGTCATTTGTTTCCTAGGAGCCTCATACTTGATATAGAATATTGTTATTTTGGAGTATCTCATTACATAACCAGCCTACTTCCTACTTCCTGACTCCACAGCAGAATTCAAATTCAGTTCTTGCAGTTCTGTGCTCTATATACTGCTCTACCTAGTTGCCTTCAAATTCTAGAAAGTCTATCTAATGACAAAACAGACAAAATCAATAACAGTATCAAAATGTTTTGTCATCTAGAGTACTTTTGAATCTAGTGGTGATATTGTTTCTTACACTAATTTCTGGCTCTTTCCAAAGGTAGTTGTGTGGCCTTGAGCAAACACAAACTTTCTAAGTGTAAGTTTTAAATTACGCTAGCAAGACTTAGGGGCTACCATGTCTACATTTGTAGTCACCATTACTATCGTTAATAATCACAGGAGGAAAATGTAGAGTTATCAAGGAATATTGCTAAGGACAGTCATCAAGAACCACCATGACAGAAAATGACTTGAGAAGGCTATTAAGACTTGCAGAAAGGCATTGACAGATTTCTGCAACATCTAGCTGGCACATACCTTAGAAAAGTTAGATAGCATATTGTCCAGCTAGAGGCAACAAAAAAGAATAACATGAAATAGAATCCAGAAAACAAAATTTAATAGTAATTCTAGATTCCCTTAGTCAGCAATTAGAAGCAAAAGTCCTCAGGCTAAAGTGACACAAGCAACACAAAAAAACAAAAGAATTGATTTGAAATCAATAAAAAATCCTCCCTATAGAATCTTCAAAATAAAGATATCAGAGGGGAGAATACTTGAAGAAGGATGTGGAAAGTTTCTGTTTAGCTAAGGTTGTGAGAAATCTAGCGGAAGGAAAGCACAAGTTACATCAAATAATAAATAGAAAACTTTAACATTGGATGAAGACAAAGCATAAATACTTTGGTGTCTTCTAAGTAAGGCACACTGAGCATAAGCTGTCAAGGAGAAATCTGTGCCTGAAAACTTTAAGGGATTTATTGGCATCCTGAATTCAAAACTGAAAGGAAGAACAAGTTCAAATCACATAACATTTACATAGTACTAGGTCTAATATTCAATTTTGGAATTATAAAAGGGGCCATAACAGATTTAGAAAGTTTTCTAACAAAATTCTGCACAATATTTAAGAAATGCACATCCTCTTACCTTAACACTTTTTCATCAAAAAAGAGAGAGTTGATAATGTCTTCAGAATATATCAGATTGTGGTAAAAAAAAATTGCAGAAATACTTTTGAAATAAGTAGACATTACTTCATTGAGCAATGGTAAGGGCTGATAATAGGTATATTCCATTGGATTTGTCAAATGTAACCCAAAGTGCTTTACCTCTAGAAGGAATAATAATAATTATTACAATAATTGACATTTATATTATGCCTACTATGTGCCAGGTATGGTACTAAGCATTTTACAAATATTATCTCACTTTATCTTCACAACAAATTTAAGAGGTAGGCTCTATTATCCCTGTTTTACAGTTGAAGAGGAGACTGAGGCACTAAACAGAGGTTAAGTGAGTTGCTTAAGGTCACACAACTAGTAAGTAAGGAACCTACAAAAAAACCAAGATTCAAGAGTGGAATCCAAAGGCTTTCTATTAGTGATATACACAGAAACTCAACAAAAATGTGTTGACAGAGATATGTTAGACAAATGGTTATCATTTTGATTTGTTTATAGAAATGGAGTGATTAATGATATAAATTTATATCTAGTCATCAGGAATAAGTTATCCTTAAGAAGCCCAGATTTCCTAATCAATGAAAATTATAGAAGAGGTAGAAATTCTGCAACACATGACTGCAAACTCAAAAAATTACCACCTACCAAATACCTAGTGAAATATGACTTGGTGACTAAAATAAGCTTTCTATCTTCCTTGGACTGACCGACAATAAATCTCCTTACTACAAATACAAACCTAAAAATATCTTTGAGAACTCAACCAACAAACTGTACTGGAACCACAAGCTTGTAACTCACTGACTTCAACATTGCCCATATATAACATTGATCCCTAAAAAATAAGAATGTTGTAAATAGATGTTGTCATACTAAGAACTCATCATCTCTAAGCTGCATGAATTATAAAGTTACAGACATATAATCTTATTAGAAGAAGTCAAAACTCTATGGGAATAGCATGAGATATATATCACCACATCATTTGGTTACTACTGGAATTCGCCTAAAATATTTTCATTGAGCATAAAAGAAATGGATTTAACACCCCTGTACTTTTAATAAATGACAGTAAAGTAATTTTATTCACTAGTGGAATGCATTGTCCCCAGAATGTTAAATATATAAAATAATAATAGCAATGTAGTGACTTGTCTGAACCACATTGAAAAAGGTAAGAATAGTGAGAGAATGGAAACAATATTAAATGGTATTTTGGGGTACTTTGAAGTTTAAAAAGCATTTCATGCCCACTATCTCCTCTAAGCCTAATGAAAACCTTGGGAGTTAAATACAGATATTATTATCACCATTTTACCTATGAGGAAATGAAAGCTTAGGTAAAATTACTTGTCCACAGTCATCCATGTAGTTAAGTGATGGTGGTAGGATGTGAACCTAGGTCTTATTAACTACAAGTCTTGCACTCTATCCACTAGATCTTGTCTTTATTCTAATTCATTTTAAGTAGTCATTGGTAACATGTTGTTGCCTATTTTTGCCTACCATGATTTTTTTTTTACATTTATTTTGAGATTGTAGTGTTCAGTGTTGCACAGACATAAAACAACTAAAATAAGAGCATATTTTCCTTAAAGCATTACTTGATGTCATTTAAGTGTTATGGGCAGTGATGATTTTTATAAATAGAACAGGAAGCCAAGATTAAGAAAGCCATCATATGGCAATGCAGGGAACTGAGGCCAAGACATTGCCATGTGTCTGAAGCCAGATGTACTGGAATCAGAAAACACAGGTGTTGGAGGTCATGACAAGGCACGGAAGAGACAAAATTCAGGTCTGAAGGTAGGAACAAAGAAATATGCAGAAGCCAGAGTAGAGACTCAAGAACCAGATTAAGCAGTCAGGACAGCAGGAGACACAAAGCATCAATAATATGGAGACTGTAACTGAGGCAACTTCCATGTCAGTTAAAGTCTCTTCATATATTCCTTACTCCAGGAAGAGGCCAATGGCTGCATTCTCTGGGCATGGCCTACTAATGCTTAGTGATGTGAGTAGTAGATGTGCTATGGTGGGAAGTAGTAAATAGGATTTTGAATTTGAAAGAACCTTTGAGATCCTTTAGCCCAACATCTTTTTAATGATGAGGAAATTGGGTTGCAAAGAGAAAAAATTACTCCCTCAAAGTAAGTAGTATAGGTAAGATTTGAACCCACACTCTACCTCCAAATTGAGTGTTTGCTCTGATGTACCATGTTTAGATGACATCCTTACTGTTTAATGGGGAAAGAAGACACAAACAGTTTTCAACCTCTATTACTTGTCACATTCCCTTCCCCCATCCCTTTTTGGTTTTGTTTCATTTTTTGGCATGGAATGCTTGACTTGAATTATTCATGAAGGGCAAACTCCTCCTCTAATATAAAATGTGTGTGTGTGAGGTGGGGGGGGGGGGATGCTTTGGGAGAGGAATGGTAAAAAATAACAAAGTCATCAGCATTTGGAAGTCTCCATGCCAGCCCTGCTCAAAGTATAGATGTAGAGTTGACCACTTCCACATGGTTTTAATGAGATTGAGAAGTTAATGAAGAAAACTGCTTAATGGGAAAGAGAACTATGCAGGAATTATAGATTCTAGGCTCAGGGTCCTCCATTTTGCAAATATTTTGATTGGTGCAAATTTGCTAATTGAGGCAATTGATTTTCACCTGAAAATGGTTGCAATATCTAATTCATTAAAGCCTAAAATAACATCCTTTGGGCTAAATAGGGCCATTCCATTCGTAACCTCTTGTGATGTATTAACAGTGTGTAGGCATTTGAGTGCATATCTTAAAAAGTGCCACATTAACAGGAATATCAACTCTGGAAAATTAAAAAAAAATTTAACAGTGCACACGCGCTTAGGGTGGGGGAAGAAAAAAAAAAAAACCTGGCCTCCAGCTCCTGTCCTCCTCTTCAGCAGCATTTTAAGGTCTGTGTTTAATATTGCCAGGCCTGCTTGAGTGATAAATGTAACTGTATAAAAATTACTTATTACAAGCTGTCATGTTGCCTCACTCACATCGACTGGGCTGGAGGCATTGTACATAAAACTCTCAGCTCCACCTTGACAGCATCAGCCAGGCTGGCTTTAAAGTAAAATGCTTTCAGTCATGAATACAAAACATAATTTACCTTTTCATAATACTTCAGTTTGAAACACTTTGGGAAAGCTCGTGTTACCGTCAAAACTCTACCTGAGTGGAGTGAGAGGAACCTGTGAATTCCAAGCTGTCATTTGAAATGTGCTGCTGCCTTCCATCAGTTTTCTCTTTGGTGAAACCTTAAGCTGGTAAATTGTGGGCCCTCTAATTTTTAAAAGTTGTATTTTTGCTTAATTCCTTTTTGCAACTCTTTTAGTGACAAGATGCTGTCAAGGTAGGATTAGCTAGATCACTGAATTGGAATATAGAATTGATATTCTTGCCTCTGCCTTCCCTCTCCCCTTACCTTGAAGCACCTTTGTCTTATAACTTTATGTTTAAGGGGTCATATCGCATGCATTGAACCATGGGCTCTTAAGAAAACTTCTTCATTTACATATAAAGTCCTGTTACCACAAATGCTTTATAATCAGTATAAACTTCCAACCACTGGCCAGGACCAGTGGGCTCATCATTGGCCATGCCATTGTAAAGCCTCATAGACTTGTGTGTTAGCTCCATACTGCTGTTTAAACACAACAGGCCCCTGTAAACTGTGGATGTCAGCTGGATGGAAATCGAATGTGAAGGCTCCTAGGAGACTCTCTGAAGAACAGCTGATTCATTGTGACTGTTTTTATAGTTAGTCATGATGCATACAGTATGTGAGCATCCCATCTGCAGGGGTGTTTGCCCACCAGCCTCCCTGCCACATTGACAGAAATGACCCCTACACCAAGCACAATCGGAATGGAGCTGCAGATGTACCCCTTGAGCCCAGATTCCTTCTGACAATGTTCACATTCAGTTAGGGCCCAAAGTGCTTGTACTTGTCAGTAAGGATAAATAATGAAGAATGCCCTTTGGAGAGTGAAACAGAATTGCCCTAGGAAAGACTTTTTTTTACCACTCTTTTCTGTGGAAGCTCCCACCTCCCCTATGAGCACAAATACTTTTTAAATTTCTCCTTCCCATCCACCTTTAGGACTGCCTGAAAAAAGAAGCCAGTTGAAGAGAGATAGTCATGCCACCATACTTCCATTTTTGAAATAGAGATGAAGTGAGAGTAGCTTCTAAAGGGCTTTTATAACTGTAAAAAGTCAATCTGCATAAAACCAATAAGCTTGAGTTTCTGATTATATCATTTTCATTTCAATTCAAATCAAGCTTTTAAAAAAATGCCTACTTAATCTGTTCCAAACACACAGAGTGCCTAGGAGCTGTGAATGTAAAGACAAAACTGAGACATTTCTTGCCCTTGAGGAGCTTACATTTAAGATGTGGAAGGACATGTATGATTTGTCCATAGATATGTTGAATAAGACATATGTAAAATAAATAAAAAGTAATTTTTGGAGGTGGGCACTAAGGACAGAAAGGGAAATTAAGAAAGCCTTTTATAGGAAGTTGCTAGTCAAAATGAGTTTTATATAAGCTCGGAGTTTCAGGAGACAGAGATGATAAGGAAGAAAATTCTTGTCCTGGAGGTTAGACTATAAATAGACATGGAGGCTAGAGATGAAATGTCTTGTCACAGCAAGTAGGCCAGTTTGGTTACAGTGGAAGGACCCTTTGGATCAGGTACTTGCCGTAAAGGGATTATGATCCAGTAATAGATAAGTCTGGGTCATCCTGTAACCAATTTAGTGGATAAGTTTTAGTGAGTTGCTTATAACTTGGTAGGTTAAATTATTTGCTTAGGTCCACACAATTTGTCACAAGAAGAACTGGAACCCTGGTTTTCTAGCCTTTTTGTGTAACATTTAATCCACCACAACATGTGCATAGATGACTTAAATACAAGTAGATCATTATGAATGTTTTCTGAGTTTTAGACCCCTCTGGCACTCTGGCTTTCATCAGAATAAGATTTTTAAATAGGTAAAATAAAATACATATGATTACAAAATAAACCAATTGTATTAAGATAGTTATAAAATATATATTTAAAAAAAACACAAGGTCACAGCCCCCAAGCAAGTATACCTGAAGTAGATTAAGATAAATATCTCAGAGGTACAAAGTGTTATGAAAATTAAAAGGAGGATAAGATCAACTGTGACAGATGCATCAGGAAACCTTTAGGGAAGAGGAAACCTTCCCAAAATTGGATGAGTATGGTTTCAATAGACAGGAATGGAGAAGAAAGAAAGTCTAGGTATAAGAACTAATATTCACAATGGAAAAGGGAAAGTATAAGGACATATTAAGGGAATGGTGAGTAGTAGTTAGTTTGCAGTGTAGGGGATAGCAAGAAGCAAGGCTGGAAAGGACAGTAAGGGCCAGGTTACCAAAGGTTTTTAATGTTGGGCTAAGGAGTTTCAACTTGTTTAAGCAAGGGAGAACCATGGGAGGTTCTTGAGAAAAGTTTGACATAATTAGAACCGTGCTTTAGGAAGATTTCTAGTTAGTTAGTCAGCCTCATGAAGATGTTAAGGCTAAAATAGTTAAGGCTAGAAAGAAACTTAATGACCATTGAATCTGACCCCTTCATTTTAGAGATGACAAAGCTGAGTCCTAAAGAAGGAAAGTCACTTTTCTAAAGATAAATGAAGCTAGTTACTGGTCTAACTTGGTCAAGCATAGGTTCCCTGACTCCCAGTTTTATCCCTCCTGTTACAACATTGCCAAACCCACTGTTTGTTTCTTTATCTGTTTGTTTTATTTTATTTTTTAATTTATGGAATAAAACATGCATTTCCATAACATAGCATATTATTAAATAAAGATGATTGCATATTGAACTGCAAATCTGCTATGTGTAACTTGGTATTCCTTTGAAATATACCAAAGAAGTTATCATGTAAATTTCTTTTTATTTCTCTCTCTCCCTCACTCCAGAGATGGGCACATTAGACACAAATAGGTATATATATGTATATATATATACACATATATATGTAAAATTATTCTACACATACTTCTATTTATCAGTTCTTTCTCTGGATGCAGATAGCATCTTTCTTCATACATCCTTTATAGTTAATTTGGATATTTATAATAGTCAAAATGACTTATTTGTTCAAAGTAATTCTTAAAACAATATTGCTGTTACTGTATCCAATGTTCTCTTGGTTCTGCTCATTTTCACCCTTCATTATTTTGTGCAAGTCTTTCCATGTTTTTTTTTTAAGATCATTAAGCTTATCATTTCTTATAGCACAACAGTATTCCACAACGATCATCTACCACAACTTAACATTTTGTCAGGCTCAGTACTCATTGCGCTAAAAGAATCTAAACACAGTTCCATAAAAAGAAATTTTACATTTACTTGAAACCTTCAGGTTTTAGTTTGAGATTCCCTTTCTTCAAGAAACTTTTTCCAGTCCTCCTAGCTGCTAGTGCTTTCCCCCTCTAAAGAAGTTACCTTATATCTGATCTATGGGTATCTTACATAAAGAAATATATGTGCATGTTGTCTCCCCCATTAGAATATGAACTCTGAGTTTCCTGTTTCTATAAATGCCCAACACTTAACACAGATCTTGGAACCTAGTAAGTGCTTAATAAATATTTGCTAATTGATTGAATGAATATTTTTAGCTTAATTTAAATCTCAGTATTTCAAACTGGGTCTGTTAAAAAGTTGTGATACAGTCAAGAACATGTAGTTTTGCCTTTTTCATCCTAGAAATACACTATCTTTCAACCTTTTAGACAAGAGCAAGAGAGCTAGCTTCTTCAGTCTCCAATAGAGGATGCCTATCTTCAACTTTCTAACTGCAACAGCTACATTTGTAGCCTCAGGTGGAACATTCATCTTTGGAAACTCACTGCATAGTTGTAGTTAACTTTATTCATCATCATTTTCTTATTACCTAAATACTACCATAAAGAAAGGAGGACACAAATCAGAAAACTAGTAGGTGATTAGTTAATTTAAATCTATCCTTCTCACAGGCTTCCAAGGTCAAATAAGGTTGGGCAGGTGCCCCCCCCCCCCCCATATAAGAATGAAGAAAGGTCAGCAGGAGTTACTGAACATCAATTTTTCAGGGAAATTGGCAGTCTTAGGAGTATTAGACTATTCCACTGGGCAGTCAGGCACATATGCTCAGTTGTTTTTGAGAAAATGGTCACTTTTTCAAGAGGGAGAAAAGGTGTAGGGAGTCAGATTCTCTTTGAAAGTGTCCTATGGTATCATGGGAATCTGCTTTTTCTTTGACTTTTTAAATTTTGTTGGAGATAGTTCTGTTTTTACTTTTTTGTTGGCTTGCTGTCAATTAAGTTTTTCATTATTTTCATTTTATTGACTAAAAAATAACCCAACAACTAATTATAGAGAAATAATGGCTCTCCATGGTTATGCCATAAGCAGAACTGAATAAAACTTAAGTCATCTCTTTCATAGGATCATAGAAACAGCTCTAAGTTCTTGACCATTTTTATGTGTCATAGACAAATTCTAGTGAAGTCTATGGACAATTTTTCAGAATGATATTTTAAAATGTTTATAACAAAATCCATAGGCTTACAAAGGGAACCAATTATGTTGAAATATAGTTACCAAAATAGTTTTAAATGCATATTCATTGACTGGAGATCAAGAACTCCTGACTAGAGCTTGAAAGGACCACAATGGTCATTTAGTCCAACCTTCTTATTTCAATGAAGAGAACACAGAGGACCAGAAATGTTAAGTGACTTACGCAGGGTTATGTGGTTAGTAACAGAGAAGAAATTTGAACAGAGGTCTTCTGAGTTCAAAGCCAGATCTTGCCACTCTACTTCACTGATTTCCTTGCTGTTGGATACTCTGCTTCTGCCCACCGCCAATCTCTATCTTTAAAACTCTTCAAGATCCAGGTCAGACTTCCATGAAGTCTTTCCTGATGTCCCCCAACTAGGCACAATCTCCCTCCCTCATCAGATTTCTCATGGTACTTTGTTTATACCATTTCTGAGTATTTAACACATTCTAACCTGTGTTATATGTTCACAGCCCAGTCTTCTCTCTTCCATTAGATTTTAAATTCCTTAAGATCAGACATAATTACAAGGAAGATGATTTCAAATTGATATTTAGAAAAACTTTCTAATAATTAGAGCTGTTCAGAATTTGCAAGGTCTGTCCCTTTAGTTCCCTTTCACTCAGAATTTTTATATGTAGGCTGAGTGCTTACCTGTCAGATATGCTTTGAGGGGATTCATGTGTAGGTTTAGATTGGACTAGGTTACCTCTGAGTTTCCTTTGAATTCTGAGATTTTTTAAATTAATCTTTGTATCACCATTGTACCTTGCAGAAACCGGGTACTTACTCATACATATCTCTCCATCTCCCATGGCATATACTTCTTCCATACCTCTACCTCAAGGAGTCCCTCTCCTTCAAGACACAGCTCCAGCATGAGCCTTTCCTGATCTTACCCTCAACTGTAGTGTCCTCTTATATGTGTAATTGTCTCTCCCATTAGCCTCTAAGCTCCTTGTGAGTAGGGATTGTTTCATTCTTCTTACTTGTATTCCCAATGCCTGACACAGTGCTTGGAATGGAGTAGAAACTTTATAAATACTTGTTGATGGATTTAATTGTAGGAGGAGCTAGTTGTGGGGTGGGGAAAATGATCATTTTTAGACTTTTTGACTTAAAGGCGCTGGTGTTTATTACTATCAATTATTAGGTTCTGTTGTAATATAGTATTATCTTCAGGGACTGTTAGGTTGTATAGTACCTTGTACATTATAGGCATTTTATATACATTTGTTGAAGTGAATGTTATGAGGTTGCTTGTCCTGATAGCAAAATAGTTGTGCTTTTATCTGTTATTTCTAGTTTTGTAGTTTTTTTTTAAATTTCCTTTGCTATCAGGTGCTCTATATTACCTATATCTGTTGTCAACCATCTTCTCTTGCTGCCCGTTACCTTTTAATAGGTTTTTTTAATTCCATTTCTTTGTGGAAATCAGACAAGTTTTTTTGTTTTTAATTGTATATAAGTATAGCAGATATACATAATAAAGTTAAGAAAACAAGGCATTTGTTTGGGTCTTTGATTAGAGGTCTCTAATGAAGGAATAGACATGCCCATTAATACTTAATTAGGATGACTGAGGACATCTCCATGATATGGTTTAGGGAGTATCTCTGGGCCTGAATACTTTTGAACCATTCATACTTTGTTAAAGATGAATATTAAATCTCAACATGTGAGGTGGCCTAATTTTTCTATTATTTAAATCTAGACAATGAACAAAACATAGTTTGTAACATTTACTGATTTCTGAAGTATAAGTGCTCACAATGAAAATTTAATCATTAGTTCTTTTTTTTGTTTTTTGTTTTTTGTTTTTTATTTTATGGTAATTTTTATTTTTTTTTTGTTTTCAACATTTACTTCCACAAGATTTTGAGTTCCAAATTTTCACCCCATCTCGCCCCTCCCCCCACCCCAAGATGGCATGCATTCTGAATACCCCTTCCCCTAGTCTTCCTTCTCTTCTATCTCTCCCCCCCCTTCTCTTTTCCCCTTCCCCTTCAGTTTTCCTGTAGGGCAGGATGGATTTCTGTACTCCATTTCCTGTATTTCTTATTTCCCAGTTGTATGTGAAAACTTTTTTTTTAAACATGTGTTTTTAAAACTTTGGGTTCCAAATTTTCTCCCTTCCTCCCTTCCCACCCACCCTCACTGATAAGGCAAGCAACTAAATATAGGTTATATATGTGCAGTTATGCAAAACACTTCCATAGTAGACATGCTGTGAAAAACTAACTCTATTTCCCTTAATTCTATGCCACCTCCCCCATTTATTCTATTCTTTGTTTTGACCCTGACCCGCCTCAGAAGTATTTGCTTCTGATTAACCCCTTTCCCAGTCTGCCCTCCTCTCTATCATCCCCCTACTCTCTTGTCCCATTCCCCCCCCCATTTTCCTGTAGGGTAAGACAGATTTACATACCCAATTGAGTGTGTATGTTATTCCCTCCTTAAGTCAAATTCTAGGAGAATAAGATTCACTCATTCCCTCTCACCTTCCCCTGTTTCCCCTCTACTGTAAGAGCTTTTTCTTTTCTGTTTTTTTTTGTGAGATAATTTACCCTGTTCCACCTCTCCCTTTTTCCTTCTCCTAGTATAATCCTCTCTCACCCCTTAATTTTATTCTCCAGACATGAGCCCTTCATTTTCAACTCACCCTGTGCCCTCTATCTATCTATATCTATGTATACGTTCATATAATTTTTTCCCCTCCAACTACCCTAATACTGACAAAGTTCTCATGAGTTACAAATATCATCTTTCCATGCAGGAATGTAAACAGTTCAACCATAATAAGTCTCTTATGATTTTCTCTTTCCTGTTTACCTCTTTATGTTCCATTTGAGTCTTGTATTTGAAAATCAAATTTTCTATTCAGCTCTGGTCTTTTCATCAAGAATGCTTGAAAGTCTTCTATTTCACTGAATGACCATTTTTTTCCCCTGAAGGTTTATACTGAGTTTTGCTGGATAGGTGATTCTTGGTTGTAATCCTATCTCCTTTGCCCTCCGGAATATTATATTTCATGCCCTGCAGTCCCTTAATGTAGAAGCAGCTAAGTCTTGTGTTATCCTGATTGTGTTTCCACAATACTTGAATTGTTTCTTTCTGGCTGCTTGTAATATTTTCTCCTTGACCTGGGAACTCTGGAATTTGGCTACAATATTCCTAGGAGTTTTCCTTTGGGGATCTCTTTCAGGTGGTGATTGGTGGATTCTTTCAATTTCTATTTTGCCCTCTGGTTCTAAAATATCAGGGCAGTTTTCCTGGTTAATTTCTTGAAAGATGATGTCTAGGCTCTTTTTTTGATCATGGCTTTCAGATAGTCCAATAATTTTCAAATTCTCTCTCCTGGATCTATTTTCCCAGTCAGTTGTTTTTCTTTTTCTTTCTTTCATTTTTTTTTTTTAGGCTCAGTTGTTTTTCCAATGAGATATTTCACATTGTTTTCTAATTTTTCATTCTTTTGGATTTGTTTTACAATGTCTTGATTTCTCATAAAGTCACTAGCTTCCAGTTGCTCCATTCTGATTTTTAAGGAAGTATTTTCTTCACTAAGCTTTTGGACTTCCTTTTCCATTTGGCCAATTTTGCTTTTTAGGGCATTCTTCTCCTCATTGGCTTTTTGGACCTCTTTTGCCATTTGGGTTAGGCTATTTTTTAAGGTGTTATTTTCTTCAGTATTTTTTTGGGTCTTCTTTAGCAAGCTGTTGACTTGTTTTTCATGATTTTCTTGCATCACTCTCAGTTTTTCCTTTACTTCTCTTACTTGCTCCTCAAAATCCCTTTTGAGCTTTCCAAGGCCTGGGACTGATTCATATTCTTCTTGGAGGCTTTGGATGTAGGAGCTTTGGCTTTGTTGTCTTCTTCTGGTTGTATGTTTTGATCTTCTTTGTCACCAAAGTAAGATAATATAGTATGACTCTTTTTGCGCTGCTTATTCATGATCCCAGCTAATTACTTGAGTTTTAAAACCTTTGTTAAGGTAAAAGTCTGCTTCCAATGTGGAGAATGTATTGTCCCAAGCTTGGGGGGTTTGTACAGCTGTTTTCAGAGATACTTCTAGGGACCTGAAAATTTTCAGTTCTTCCAAGGTGCTGTGATAAGGGGCGAGGTGTTTTCTCTCCACCACCACAGCAAGCTCCACCACACCAGCAAGCGTTCCTCCTTGTCCCAGGACTGCCCCTCAGAACTGTGACCTAGATCCAAGCACCGGTAAAGCAAGAGATTCCTGCCTCAGCACTGGCAAAGAGATCCCTGCAATCCCACTCTGATCAGCCACTCGATTTCCTCTCAGTCTGTGGGCCAGAATCTCAGGAAACAGCCACGGCCCCGGGGGCGGTGGAGACCTAGCTCCTTCTCTCACCGCAGTCACAGACTTTTCCCACTGACCTTCTAAGTTGTCTTTGGCGTTCATGGGTTGAGAAGCCTGGAAACTGCCACAGCTGCCTGTGATTCAGTCCTCTGAGGCCTGCTCCAGGGTCACTGCGGCCTGTGTGCCCACACTGCACTGAGCTCCTCTCCCTACTCTGCGGGATATACCTTTCTGATCAACCATCCAGGCTGTGTTTGGCTGGAAATTTGTTTCATTCTGTCTTTTTGTGGGTTCTACTGCTTTAGGATTTGTTTAGAGCCATTTTTTATAAGTATTTGGAGGGGTTTGGGGGGGAAGCTCAAGCAAGTCACTGCTTTCCCTCCGCCATCTTGGCTCTGCCCCAATCATTAGTTCTTGAGAGCCAGTTTGAGCTGGCTGCAACACAACCCTGGACACCATCCTCTGAAACACAAAATAACTAGGAAAATTTTTTCTTTTGAAAAATGGTATTTGGACTTAGATGTGCAATCTTGCAAACTTTCTTCTGCTGTGACTTTTGAAAGCAATAGGTCTATATGTTGCTGTTGCCAAAGACCCAAAGTCAGACAATGATCTTGTAGTAACTTGGCCAGTTAAAAGCCAAGAGACTGGTGTGTGTGTGTGTGTGTGTGTGTGTGTGTGTTGGGAGGGATGAGTAATTTTTGTTTCCTTTCCTTTTCCCTGAATCAAAGGTCTTGAAAATTTCTATGATAACATCAAATTTGAAAAAACCAGCCTGGTATTCTGTAGTATATTACTAGCCCTATGGAACATGCCCGACTTAACCAGAGTTTCACCATGTTTTATTTGAGGTTTCCCATTTTCCACTCTTGTAGCTCCTAAGGGAAAACATGATGGTTTCAGTAAACCTTCAAGTCACTATAAGCTCATAGTTTCTGTTCACAAATGTTTTTTAGGGTTTCCCATCCAGCCTAACCTAAATGTCTATAGGGAGGCACTTGCAGATGTCTGATAGGATGAGATTTTCCATTTCATCACTGTAAGATTGATTCAGTGTACAATGAGATTGCTATAGCAATTTCATATGAATTAACTGCAAAGGGATATCCTACCAAGGAAATGAGAACCTAGGTAGAATCTTATTTTCAATCTTAAACATTAACAAATGGAGTTGAAATCAGTGGTGGGGTGGAGGGAGTGAGACAGATGGGGGGGGAAGGGGAAGGGAGAAAAGCAGGGAAGGTAAGATGTAAATTAATGTGTTTAAATGCAGGTTTAAAATTTTTAATTTGGTATACAAATTACAGCAGCAAACAGAACCAGATTCATAAAGTAAAAATCAAATTTGTTTGATTCATTTAGAGAGTTTTGATGACTATTCTTCTGACACTGTCATTAATTTGATTGTGTTCAGGTAGAAGCTTCTGGTCAACTTAAATGATGCTTAGCTCATCTAAGGCAATTTAGTTATGAGAATGTGGACAAGAATTAATTAACAACTACCACTTCCCTCTTTCCCTGGAGTTCTGTTGTACAAGGCAGATGAGTTTTTTTTTTTGTTTGTTTTTTCTTTGGTAGAAAATTAAGAGATGTGTGGGTAATTTTTAAAAAAATATAATAGGACTTGGCATATATTTATAAGTGAAGAAGCCCAGATTACTTTAAAAAGAAGTCTCATTACTCTGCTGCAGACGGGTAAACACAATGGGATTGGCTCTCCTTGATTTTCTTGAAATTCTGTCTGTTGAAATCATTCCTTTTCTGCAATCTAGATTGGGCGCCACCTCCTCCATGAATCTTTGTCTATGTACTTCACCTACATAAATATCTTACAGCATTTTGCCTGGATCCCTCCTTCAATCAACCAATATTTATTAGACAACCATGTGGTAGGCACCATTCTTGACTCTAGGGATACAAAGTCCAAAAGAAAAAAAAAAGCAGCCCCTGCCCTCAAGGAATTTATAATCTATCTAGGGGAGATGATATTTAGGATTAGATGTGTATTACAAATGTATAGGAAATAGATAGAAGACGATTTCTAGGGAAGGGAATTGGATTATATAGAAGATAATGCTTGAGCTGAGGCATGAAATAAACTAGGGATTCTGAGAAATAAAGCTGAGAAGGGAGTAACCTTGTACTTTAGAAAAAGCAGTCTGGTAGCTATGGAAAGGATGAATTGGAGAGAAAAAGGCAAGGGGATCAAGTAGGAGGCTTTTGCAATAGTCCGACAAGAGGTGATAAGAGCTTGAAATTAATGTGGGAATGGGAGCCTGTGTGAGTGGAAGAGAAGACAGATGTGATAGTCATTGTATGAGCAGAAACATCAAGATTTGGCTACTGAATGGATATGTGTAGTAAGAATAAACAGTTTAGAATATACATTATCCAGCTCTCCCCATTATCATAGTTATTCATGTTCCTACATTTCTCTCCTATTAGGTGGTAGGTTTCATGAGAGCAAAGTCTCTAACACTAAACCTTACCCCTTGTAGACATTTTATACATGTTTGTCGAGTGACTGAATTGGACCAAGCCTAAACCTATACATTCTTGGGAGGAACTGAGAGCTAAGTCTTTTCATTTTAACTTATAACAAAGGTCAAAGATGTTAGATCCATAGTACAACTTTGATGGGTGAGCCTTCCAGACTTTGTTTGCATTTATCATCTGGCAAAACAGATGAACTTATGGCTGATGCTAAAGTTAAGTATGTTTGACCTCATTCCTATGTGTCTGTCATTTCCAGTCCAATCCATCATTAGTCTGAGACATACATAGAAACAGGCAAGTGGAGTATAGCTGGTACCAGATGTTTGTGAACCTACAGCTCTCTCAAACCGTCTCCTTCCCCTAATGGAAGTGGGAATAGGGTGATGTTTCTTCCTAATATGTTTGGCTGTGAACTAAAATTTGTCTGAAGTCTATTGCTTTCAGAGAAACATACAATTTTATGGGCAGCGTAACAGAAAGGAACAGGTTCTGTCCCTTTCCCTCTGGTCACATCCCTTGAAATCAATTTGGAATTTATTAAGAACCTGCAATGTGTACTATGTAATATAAAATGTGATACATATTATATATAATATTTATGTGATTTATAATATATGTAATATAAAATATAGTACAACATATATTAAGCAAAGAACAAAGAACAAAGTACATGATTTCTTTTATGAAATGAACAAACAAGAAGATGCAGTTGTGTATTTTTATCCTACCCTTTTAGCTTAGGAGAAGATCTTCTTCTGAAAAAAAAAATGCTCAAAATCCATAAAAATTTTAGATGGGTGGTTTCCGGGGGAATAGGCGGAGCTCCAGCTCATCTCCTCATCAATGTTGGTGGCAGGTTTTTTAATTACTCTCAACTTTAGTCTAAAGCCTTGTCTAAATGTATTAAAGTAGGAGGGAATCTTGCCCCCTATGTTCCTCACTTGTGGAGAGTAAAAGGGGAGAGGGTTCTGCTAGTGAAATGTGCAATGGTTAGTTGACTACCAGTGACTATTCTCTGAGTAAATGGATGAGTAAATTGGTAGGGAATTAATCAAGCACCTGAGATCCCTCATGAATAAGGAGTACTGAAACATGTGATGCCTATATAGATAAAGAATTTGGAGAGAATTCATGTGGCCATATCTGTGATATGCTTTGAGTTCTAAAGAAATAGATTTTTTCTATCACCCATTTGACATTTAGTTTCTACTGCTTTGCTTTGCTAACTGTTTGTATTCTATAGTCCAGTCAAATTGTGTTGCTTATTGTTCCTCATGTATGACAATTCTATGTCCTGTCTTGGTGCCTCTGCACTGGCTGCCCTTCATGCCCAGAATTCATTCCTTTTACAACTTTATCTCTCAAATCTCTAAATACAATCTTCTGTTATCCCAAACCAAGATTTTAATGAAAACACAGACTGGACTAACTAGAATTATTTTAAGGATCCTAACACAGGAGACCAAAAACAAAATTTGAGGAATAAAAATTCCTCAATTCAAGCAATCTCTTCTATGTGAAGCATTTTTGGCTTTCCTCAGCTACTAGTGCTTCTCTTCCCATGACCTCCAATTACTTTGAATTTATTTTGTACATGTTTATATACTTATGTGTCACTCCTGATTGAATATAAGCTCCTTGAGGCAGGGACTGTTTTATTTTTATCCTTGTAGCCTCCATGCCTAGCACAGTTCCTGGTTAGGCGCTTAAATGCTTACAGGTTGATTGCTTGATTGTCTCTCCAACTAGATTATGAACTCCTGAGATAAGAGCTTATATCTTACATGTTTTTGTATTTTTCATGATGCCTTATAAAAAGTAAGTTCTCAATAACTATTCAATTAACTGATAGGTGTTGAAAAAAATAAGAAAGTAGGAAATAAATGAAAACAAGAAAACTGTAGACAGTCTGCAACCTGACCATGGCTACTCTCTATAGGACATTCCAGGGCTGCCTAAGCATTCATAGGACCAAATCATTCTATTAAAATATATGTCCTCCAGGCAGAACTCTTGTGCTGCTGACCCTTCTGGCTCCTTAGTTTGCTGTTCCTTATTAATAGTGTTCCTGCTCTAATAGATTCTTTTGTGGTCCAAAGAAAATCAGAATTGTCACAGTAATTGGTCCCATGGTCCATCATCAATATCATCAACATCATCGTTGTCATCATCTCTAGCACTGAGGCAGGCAAAGGTTAAGTGACTTGTCTAAGGTCACACAGTTAGTGACTCTCTGAACCTTTGAATTCAGTTCCTAGTGGATAGAGATCTAATTTTGGATGGAGTCAGGAAGAAGACCTAAGTTCCAGTCCTTCTTCTGACACATATTGGCTATGCAACCCTGAACAAGTCATGTAACATCTTAGTGTCACAAGGAACTTTCTCAAGATTTTAAAGTGCAGAAAAATTATTGATCTACACTGATAGATAGATGGATATGTCTGGACCAAATGAAAATTGAGAATGAACAGTTATTGTAATAGATCAGGTACCTTGTCTCTTGGGATTACTCAGGTGAATTCAGCATCAAAGCAGGGATAGAATGGATGTCTTTTTGGTTACTCTTTTAAGCCTTATGGTTCTAAAATTACAAAAAATAATGGATGGCCTGGATTTGATTGTCTGTGCCCCATAAACTATGGAGGGGGATTTATGAAACCAGAATTTCAGTCCCTAAGTTAAGTTTTAGATCATAAACTCTGTTTTTGGTGATGGTGCTTTTTTATCTTTTCATCATTGGTGCTTTTTATGTGAGAAAGATAAGAAATGAGTCAAAGAAGTGGCCTCTTTTACTTAGTTAAAAAAATCAATCTGAGTTTGTGGCCAAAACAGACGCAATTGCTGTTTAAACTCACTCAGAGCCGTCAGGGCCCAAACAATGACCAAGTGAGGCTATTGTTGGCCAGTCAGTGAGAGCCAGAGTGATTTGGGATTAAGGCATGATCCTTAAGAAAGAAATCTACTTGTAAATCCCAAAATATCTTGTGAGGTTTCAGCCTTAATCACGGAATGAGCATTGCCTCAGTCAAAATGAGATGTGGGACAGATCTTAACTTAAAAAGGCCAAGGTCTCCCACTGCATCAGGGGTCATCTCCAGTTGTCCTCTTCTATATCTTGCCACTGGACTCAGATGGCTCCAGAGGAGAAAGTGAGGCTGGTGACTTTGCACAGCCTTTCTCACTTAAATCCAATTTACTTGTAAGTCATTGCATCACCTTCCTGATGTTATGGTCCTCTTTGAGAAGGAAGGACAAACAATTACAACAGCTTTTCATGTAATGTAGTATGAGTCTGGGGATAGAAGAGATTTCAGAGAATATTGAGTCCGTCAATCAGTCAACAAGCATTAAGTAAATATTTACTAGGTTTATAGTTAGAGGAGAGCTTGGTTTAACCCTTTATTTTGTAGATGGAAGAAACTGAGACAAGAGAAGTAAGATGCTTTGCCCAATATTACACACATAGGAAGTAGCAGAGACAGGATTTGAACCCAGGTCTTCAAGCTCTAAGTCCATCATATTTTCCTTTATTCCATACTACTTATGCTTGTGTTTAATAAATGATTGTTGAATTGAAAGTAACAGATTTGACTAATTTCATGATCATTGTACTACTTGAGCTTCCTTCCAAGAGTGATGGCTGTATTATCCTGTAATTGAGTTGCTCCTTGAATAGGTACATGTATAGAAATCTATTTTTCTTGCAAACCTTGCCAAATTTCCATCACTTCTGAAAACTGCTCTATTTTTGTACTCAGGTATTTGGCTCCACCTCAAAATTCCAAAATCATTAAAAAGAAATAGTAAGTGATTACAATAATTCTTTAGGCTCTCAATTAATGTGTGGTTCAGATTGTTAGAACATGATACAAAAACGCATTTTCCCAGCAGTTAGTATTGTTGCTGTACAGATGATAAAAGAAAGTTAAATGAGATTTGAAAAACAAAACAAGACTCATTTTTTAAGGTGTGATCCTTACCTTGTAAATAAGTAAGACAGTTCCTAGGTGTACATCATCATTATTATTGCTGTAATTATTATCAATATCTGATCTTCTTCCGCAGAAAAGATAGGACATGATGAAATCATTTTGCTACATAATATGCTATAAAGACCACTGGCCTGGCTTGTGATCCCGGTCCTGACCCCTATTGTATGACCTTGGTTAGGGTAATTTACCTCCTTGGAACTGTGTTTCCTCCTCTATATGTTGAAGGCCCTGGACTTAATTGTCTCTAAAACTAACTCAACATTCTAAGTCTCTTATTTATCCAGGATAGTTATTTTTTTCAATGACTAAAATAACCTGTAGGAGAAGACATATTTCTAAAAGAAAAAAAGCCTAGTGTAATCAGATGGCACTGAAATATTTGGTCTGTATGATTCACTTCAGCTCATCTGTAGAGCTCTGGGGTATAAAAACATCAAATTTCTCTGACATATGTGCCATGATTAGCCTTTGGGGAACCAGGCGTGGGTATTTTAAAGCTTTATCTTATTTTAGGCTACATAGAGAGACCCAGGAATGAGCCAGTGATCAGTTTAATGAGGACAATTGAAAAGCTTGTTGTGGTGCCAGGAGAAGGCAAGTTTGTAAAGCACTGCCTTTGTGCTGCTGCTGACATCTCTCATTTCCAGGTAAATTTGCTAATACGCTCTAAACATAAGAAAAACAGAATGAGTGAAGCAAAAACCCTTTTCAAAGAGGTCATTTCTTGAAGAATTTCTTGAAGCAGCCATAGCTATTTGCTGCTGCCTGTGTGCTATTTTCTATGAGAAAATTGAATCCAAGAAATATTCTTTTTGGTGCTTCCTCGGTTCCAGATATCTTTACAAATATACTGTCGCTACAACCCAAGTGTTTGTGTTCCAAATGAGCTCTTAAAAGATTCGATCCCCTGTTATCCAAAACCAAGATTTCAATGAAAACAGAGCCTGGACCAGCTAGCGTGATTTTATGGATCATATCACATGATCCATAAAAGACCAAATATAAAATTTGAGGAATATATTTTCTAAGAGAATTGTAGCTCTCACCACATATTACCATTTTAAAAGCCTAGCACTTCAATATTTTTTCCAAGTCATCATGGTGGCAAATTGCTTATATGAATAACTGTCTGACTGAAATTAATGATCACTAGCAAAGTGAACAATAATACACTCAACTTGGAATATATCAGCAAGTTTCTTTCTGTTTAGTGCCTTGGAAAAAAAGGGTACCCTGTTTTTAAAAAAGAAAAATTGGTCTGTAGGTTTGTAATGCCAACTGACCTGCTAAGACAGAAAGGTGAACGAGAGATGTTTGTTAGTTTGTGAGCAATGCAGCTAATTTTCAGGGTAGTGCCTTGATGTTAATAAGGGTGAATTGTGTGCTAACCTCCTCATACGCTGGGTTTCAAAGTTTTGAAGGGCTATTTGTCACATTACAAGATGACAAATTTGGAAAGCACTCTCGCCATGGAACACTTGGGGCCAGAGAGAAAGCCTAAATTCTAATCCTGTCTTTGCCATGGGTGCCCACAGCATCCATCAGTAGTTCTTGAACCCTACTGATACTCTGTTCTTCATCAGTGAAGAAAACTAACCTTGCCTTTGGGTAAAATACCCCTGCAGCTTTTGTAAAATGGAGAGTGGTGAATATTACAATATAAAGAGGTTTACTATAATAAAAATATTGTTAAAATAGCTTTTGTTTCTTTTGAGGACTCTGTCTCTCTCTCTCTCTCAGCTCTTCCAAATGAGTTCTTTCCATTACATAACCAAAAATAGTTTTGAAACAATCTTAGTTATTCTATTTTTAATTATCTTATGCAGTTTTCTGGAGCTGTTTCTGCCTCTATAGGTCCCTGTGTGCTGAAGGCAAAAGTTCAAGGGATGGCAGAGGTTCTAGTCTGACAATTGAATTGGAACCCAGAAGACAAAGTGTAAGACTACTTCAGTTGTGAGAATGGATAGTCACAGCCTGGGGAGAGAGAAGATAATTTATGCCTCTCAGTTCTTCAATAATAGATTCTGTTTTATCTGATTTATTATGTACTGATTGGCAAGTAAGTGAACACGAACCCAAATAACCTTCTATATCTAGCTGATACCAGAGAACCAGACTAGGCTTCTAGCTGTCCATTGACTTCTAGCATTTCTACAATCTCTACTGCTGCCCCATGTCCTCCCAGTTTCCCCCTAATCCTCTTCCTAGGAGAAAAGTAATCAAATCAGAATACCATTGCTTCTGAAACGGGCATATTAATTGACTCCCTGGTGACTCCACTAACAGTTCTGACTTGAAAGAGCAAAATACTCTTTTCTGGACACCTATACTCTATGTTGTCTCCTCCTATTAGAATGTGAGTTTTATGAGGACAAGGGCTATCTTACTTTTGTATTTCTATCTTCAGAGCTTAGCCACAATGCTTGATCCATACTAAACAGTTACCATATACTTTTCATTCATTTTGCGTCAACTAGACAGTATAGTGGAGTAGAAAAAAGCCCTGGGCTTAAATTAGAAAGTTCTAAGTTTGGATTTTATCTTTGTCGCTCCCTGTGTGCCCTTTGGAAAGTCTTTTCACTTCTATGGGCCTTTCTTTATCTATAAAGTGGAGTTGGACTAGGATCAGGGGTTCTTAACTTTTTTGAGTCCTGGACTCTTTTGATATCTGGGGAAGCCTATAGAACCCTTCTAAGAAGAATTATTTCATAGGCGTAATATACGATATACAAAATTTCAAAGGAAATCAAAGATATTGAAATATAATTATAAAAATGTTTTTCAAAAAAGTTCACAGGACTCAAATTAAGAACCCCCAACCTAGATAGTCTCTGTGACTCCTACCAGCTCTAAAAAACTCTATTTTAAGAAGCATATAGGGGCAGCTAGGTGGCACCAGCTCTGGAGTCAGGAGGACCTGAGTTCAAATCCGGTCTCAGACACTTGACACTTACTAGCTGTGACCCTGGGCAAGTCACTTAACCCCATTGTCTAACCAAAAAACAAAACAAAACATATATTATGAAGAATTAGTATGTACGTTTCTTTTATATTTCACCAGATGTGGCCTTTTTTGAAGTGAGGTATGAAGTCATGCATGAAATATGTAGATATATATATATATATTATATAGATATGTATATTTACCTTATTTAGAATTATAGCTATATATATCTTTGTAAATATACACATATCTAATTTATGTATCAGTGATTTTTTAAAAAATTGCTTTTGGATCAATAAGGATAGAATAGAATTCTACTAAATCTTAATGCATTTTTTTAAAGGAAGAAAAAAAAAACCAAAGCCTAGCTTAATGTATGTTCAGTAGTACTAGTTTTCAAGTGAAGCAAAGAAGTAATGGGAAATGAGATATGTGCACTTTAGTGACACCAAGAGAAGTCAATGTTGAAGAACTGAAAGGTTTGTGTGTTTGTTTGTTTTTAATCTAAAATATTCCATTAGGGATAACTGCTACTTTAAAGATTTTGAGACTCCTGCCCTACTTAGGGTTGGGTGGATGGGTTAGAGTTACTGTTTGAGTAGATTACATTCCCCTAACCACATTCCTCCCCAATCTCACCCTATGTTATATAGCCCATTGTCTCTTTGTTCAGGGGAATGTGTAGGTTGGTCTTTATGAAGAGAAATGAAGATTCAGATACAAGTGAAAATAGATTAATGAGATAAACTCAAAATTACTGTTCAATTTGAGTCTTGAGACCCATGATGTTAGCTCTGGAGCAATGCAACCAATTTTCAGGCTTATGCCTCTGTGTTGGAGAGAAACTAAATTCTTTAACCCATTTTTTTTTGACATTCAAATTGGTGGAAGGCATAAAATATCCCCTTATCTAAAAAAATGAGTAAATGCAAATTTAAATAAGAGTGTTATAAGAATAAATCTTTTATGTGTTCACTGATTTCTTATGTGGTCTTTTAATTAAATCATTTGCTAGAACAAAAGGAATGTAGAGAATGGCTGGAAAATGGACATTCTATTTTGAAAGTAGTTCCTCACCCTGCCCCCCAAAATATATCCTGGGGCAGGTGATGGGTAGCTTGTCATGATATCCTGTCTTACCTGACAGACTCTTTTTAATCAAAACTTTAGTTCAGAGGAGTTCAGAGTACAGCTTCTGTAGTATTTCTCAGTTACAAGAATCAACTTGCTGAGCTCATTTTGTGACTGTCATTTTTTTTTTGTATAATACACTTAATATTTTTAATTTATTTAAAAACACATGCACAGGAGAACAACTATTAAATGCATTCATTGCCAAAAGGCCAGAGGGCCAATGTATAACATTATCAGAATAATTCTGAACAGACCCAAACCAGAATGGCAGTCTGGCTTAAAACACAATTGAAATTGAGGCACTTTTTCATCAAGACATAAAAAAGTAAAAAAATTAGGGATTTGGCTCTGCCCTGTTTATCGAAAGGGATTTTAAGGATTCTAATTAAAAATATTCTTTGTTTTTTTTTTCATCTCTGAGACAATAACTATGTAATAAATTTCTTTTTTTTCTTAAATTGGAGAGAGATTATGAGTAGGTAGCATGGTTGTAGAGGAAGAAATATATTAGAGTAGTAGTCATCAGATGTAGGCATTGGTCCTGATTTCTCTGCTAACCAGACCTGTGTCTTTGAGGAAGTGATTCAACCTCCATGGACCTCAATTTCCTCTTCTATAAGATGTGGGGTAGAAGAGACCATCACCAGGGGCCTCTGCAACTATAAGTTCCTATGTTCCTATGGAGTGAGTAGAAAGAACATTGGACTCAGAATTAGGAAATCTAATCCTGATTTTCCCATTTAATATCTTTGTGATCTAAGTCAAGTGACTAGGTTTCAGTATCCTCAGCTGTAAAATGAAGAAATTAGATTAAATGCTATCTAATGTCCCTTCCATTTCTACCATGCTCTGTCTTCTACTCAGGGATTAATTAGCAATCTAAAACTCCTCCCTATGACTTCATAATACAAAGCAAATTAAATACGTAAGATCTTAGAATGTCAGAGATAGAAGAGTCTTAAGAGATCATTTAGTTCACACCTCTCATTTTGCAGAGGAAGAAACTGAGGTGCATAGGTGGAAGTAACATGTCAGAAGATCTGATAGCTAAAAATACTTAACATTGACAAGTAGATTTATATGAAGGAAGATAAACCACTCCAGTATCTTTGCCAAGAAATCCCCAAATGGGGTCATGAAGAATCGGACATGACTGAAACAAATGAAAAACAACAACAAAATTGATATTTATTTAGCCTCAAGGCTTTCTTCCTCTGAAACATCCTTCCACCACGCTAACCCTCTTTTCTCATTGGTAATTTCCTCCTGGAGGCTTCCATTTTGGGGATGAACCCAAGCTGGACATGTTTCATTCCCCTCCTGGCTATAATTCTGACTCTCTGGACTTCTAGTCCATGCCTCAACAAAGGTAATTTCTCTTCCCATCCCCACTCCCTTTTCAGCTCCTCATTAGAATATAAATTCCTTGAGGGCAAGAACTGTTTCTATTTTGCTTGTATTTATATCCATTCTACCTACTACTGTGCTTAGCAAACAGTAAATTTAATAAATATTTATTGCCTTGGTGAGCTCATGGAATATGGAGTAATTTGTCTGGTGGGTCTCCTTTCTGTGCAAGGTTCTTTAATTTGAGGACTTTGAAAAATCCAGCTGTATTTTACCAAGAACCTTTTTCTTCCTCAGCCAAAACCATCATTTAACATGATAATAACTTAAATTTCTGTTATTTTTAAGGCTTAAGAAGCATTTTTCCTCCCAACAGCCCTATGAGGCGGTTAACGTATTATTAACTTCATTTTACTGATGAGGAAACTGAGACTAAGAAAGGATGTGACTTGCTTAGAGTCACACAGCTAATAATTGCTATATCCAGAAACTCCTGTCTACTATACTGTGCTGCCCCTCTACCAAAGAGAGATAAAAGTTACTCATCTTGGTTATCCCAGTAGCAGAGACTATGCCCCTCTGCATTCTGTTGGACATTATAGGACTTTGTGTGTTATGATTCCTCAGTCAGTGTAAATTGGACATAAGAGTGATAATTACTAATGCCAAGAAATCTGAGAAAACATAGGAAAGGTTGTGATCTGTATATGAGGAAGGAAAATGCAAGAGTCCCTTTCTGTGTTGCAGCTTCACAGACCATTAAATGTGGCAGACTAGATTCATGACCTGTAAGTTGTTTGCCAATTTGTTTCACTAAAAGTGGTTCCTATTGGGATGATCTACTCTTACCCTTGTTCTTCTGGCCCTTGAACATTTGGAAGGGAATGTCTTTAACATGGCAAATCTGTTGTCGCATCTCAGATTCTTCTGCTGGGTTGAAGAAGTATGTGATGAAATGTCCTTTTGTGTGAAAATTAACCTAGCCACGATGGCACAGTCCAGCAATTTTGCTGTAAGGAGAATAGTCTTGGCAATATTCAATGAGCCAGGCTGACATTAGCAATCTTGTCTTGCTTTTTCTTTGTGGAAGGAATAATCACAGCTCCTATTCCTCAGCTTTGTGTCTTCACCATATGGGTAAGTCATATGGTTGTCATGCTTGAGATGCACTGGGCCTTATATATTTGACAACTTCTTTACAAGCCTTCTCAGTGGGAAAAGACTACCAGATTCATATGCACTGAAATAGTCCTAGAATGATATGTTATTTAAACATTAACAGGTTTATCTTAAGGTAAGATTAAAAAAAAAATCTGGGTTTGAACCTGCTGGATTCTGTGGATATTTTATTATACAAACACACTTTGTTCAAGTTGGCTTGATTTGTCCTTGCCTTAATTTATGCTATGTTCTCTGCATTTCTTTCCTAGAAGTGAGGATATAATACCTCTGCAGTCCATCTGTACTTTCTTACCTATTTCCCCTTCTAATCCTCAGGATGTGTTTGTGAGATGCCTAGGAGGCATCTGTAATCATGGAATGAAGCACAAATATCTGGCTCATATGAGCATCATGTCCATTATTTTGACCTTACCTTGACTTTGAGCTTACCAACTATATATGCAAATTGACATCCTTGTGTAGAAAATTAATCACAACAAGGTTGTATGTTACAGTATCTAGAATAGTGGTAGATTAGAAGTCGGTTGGCCCAGCTACGCAATAAGCATCATTGTAATTGGGAAATTTGTTTAATGATACTGACCTCAGTTTCTGTAACTATTTCAGTGTTGATAATATAAATATTAGTCTTTCTCTTTTTTTTTGTCCTTCCAAAACTTAACCTATTTTCTGTCCTATTTCTTCAGAGCTCTATCTGAAATATCTACTTAGCTTGGTTAACTGATAAAAGTCAAGGTGCTAATGGATGATAATAGTTTTTTGGATAATATTTACATTTTAACAGTACCTTTCAATCACTTAACCTAAGGAAATTTTCACCATCATGTGAGAATTTCAGGTCGCTAGCATAACTAGATGACTAGGGGCTATTTTTGATTAGGGAGATTCTGCAAATGCCCTTCAAGTTATCGAATCACAAAATCTCAGAGTTGGAAAGGATTTTAGACTCTAATTAGTTCAACCAGTTCCTAAAAAAGAAGCTTTTCCCAACCATCCTGGACCAGTGGCCAGCCCTTACTAAAATCTTTAGGAGTGAAGAAAGCTGGTACCTCCTGGTACAATCCATTTCACTTTTGTGTAGCTCCCTTTTTCAGAAAATTTGTCCTTATACCAATCTTTCATTATCCTCTTCACAACTTCCAACCACTGAACTTGTTCTGCCCTCTGGGCCCATGCTGGACAAGTCTAATCCCTCTTCAAATTCCTGAAGACAAACATCATGTCCCCCCTAAGTCTTTCCTTCTCCAGGCTAAGCATCTTTAATTCCTTCAATTGATCTTGAAGGAATTAAGATCCTTGATCTCTTTTCAAGGATCAAGATCCTTGATTTTTGTGATATGATGTGATCTTAAGGCACTTCACTATTCTGGTTGCCCACCTTTGAATGTTTTCCATCTTATCAATGTCCCAAATAAAATGTGAATAAGAACAAAATATAATATTCAGACATATATTAGGAGACAATACAGTGAGACTCCTCTCTATCATGAATGCTATGACTCCCCATACAGACTAAGATATTTTTTTTCAACTATCAAATCACACTATTGACATATAGTTTAAAACCTCCAGGTTATTCCAAATGACAGTCTGTCTAGGATGAACTTCACCTATCTTGTTCAGATGTTAATTTTTTTAAGCCCAAGTATAAAATGTTATTTTTACATCCATTTAATTTCATCATATTAGTGTCAGATCAATATTCTAGCCTTTCAAGATCTTTTTATATCCTGACTCTATCATCCAATGTGTTAACACTTCCTCTTAGATTTATGTCTGCCAATTAGCTAAGTATGCCATCTATGCCTTTATCCAAGACATTGATAAAAATGATAAACTGAGTAGGACTAAGCGCAGATGATTCAAGTACTCTACTAGAGACCTCTTCCTGGTTGTTCAACCCAGTTCTGATACTACCTTATTGTACTATATTCTAACTCATCCCTATTTTTTATTCATAAGAATAGCCAGGGACTGCATCAGATACTTTGCTAAAATCTAGGTGAAATATACCCACAACATTCCCATGATCAACAAATATAGTAACCTGTTGATAAAAGAAACAAGGTTAGCATGTTATAGTCTCCCCTTGATATTGCAATTTTGGCCCTTTGTGATCACTGCTTCCTTTTCTAGGTATTAATTTACCATCTCTTTAATAGTAACTCCAAAATTCTGTACTGTTTGTTCCAGCCAAACTGCATTACTAATTCCATGAATTCTATGTGGTATCTCCTGCTGCTGTGAATTTGAACATCATCTTCTGTGCCTGAAATGTACTACTAGTTTCCCTCTGCTTTTTGGAATCTTATTCTTCCTTTTAGGTGCCTACTCAAGTGCCACCTCCTCCATGAAGCCTCCTCTGATTTCTCCTCTCCTACTTGTTACTTTTCTCTTCCTCCTCAGAGCTTTGCTTACAATCATAAAGAGGAGAGTGGTTAGATTCCAAAGTAAGGGGGGCATTGCCCATAAAATATAGTGGGTATCTTTAGACAGTTGTAACTAGGAAGAGACTAGGGTTTTTTGTTTGTTTTTGGCAGTCTGTATTAGAAAAAGATGAATCTGAGATGGTTGGTATGGAAACAATGGAATATAAATTTTATTTTTCATTATATCCAAGTAAAGCTATTGATTAGGGGAGATGTGGATACTAGGTTTCTCAAATTAAAGAAGATGAAAAAATAGGTAAAGACTTGATTTGCATGAAAACTGATCAGAGAAAAATGGTCTTGAAAAGCCTTCCCATGTAAGAGTGGTTGATTATAACTAAGAGATGATCATATAGCTTAACTTTTCTTCCTACTTCATTATCAGGTAAGGGAGGACAAAGGAAATAAAAGTGAGCACAGCAGACTAGTTGATCAGGAATGCTAGGAAGGCTAACTAAGAGTCTATGCCAGCCTAAGATGAAAAGACTCTGGTTATAAGAAAGAAGAAATTCTAGAATACCATTTAGTATGGTTAGAAGTTAACATTATGAGAAGCACTGGGGTCCTGAGGACTGATTGAGTAAACAGCAAATTCACATTTCCCATCACATATTCATTCTGGGGCATTTGCTTATTGAGTGCAATGACAGATGAAATTGTCTATACTATTTAACCTTAACTCCTCTCTCACCTCTCTCCCATTGTTCGATTCACTTATGATGTGATTCTATTATAGTAAGTTACAGAACTAGGTTTGTAAGGAAAGCATATAATACCAATGTGTCATATAAGAAAGAATGTGGTGTGATAGAAAGAGCATGGCAGAAAAACTATTAAACATATGTTGCGTTTGGGGCAGAAACATCTTACTTCTCTGTTTAAAAGTGGATGGTCCCTGAAGCTACCACTATGATGAATTAGAATGAAGAGTTTGAGCTCATTTGGATAAAATCCAAACTTTTCTAAATATGTATAATGAAGACCAATGACTTGATCTAAAGCCAAACCCATAACCTCATAATGTTTATTTCATTATTTCAGCTTTTTGATGGTTGTTCCATAAGTCACATCTTTTATCACTAGTTTAATTAAGGAGTGAGGAAGAAAAGAAGAATAAGTCTTTGCGATGCCTATATTCATGATTAAGAGTCACAAGCTGGAAAGGCTGTCCTGGTCCAGCAATTGAATTGCTTCTGAATGAGCAGGGCAGTATTCTGGTTAATAGAAAGAACAACAGGAAGAAGTCAAGAGAGTTCCAGCCCTGCCACTAGCTAATTGTGGGACATTGAGTCAGTCCTTTAACTTCATTGGCCTCTACATACTCATCTGTAAAATGAGGGAAGTGATTGCCTATATGGTATCTAATTAAAATTCCTTCTAGCTTTAACATTTTTGTGAATGTTCATGTTATATTAAGTCAAAGACCTACAATCTAGAACCTCAAGAAAACTTAAAGACTAAACCAAACTCATAAAAAGATTAGAATAAACTTTTCTCCTGACCATTAATCACTTTCAAAGTATTTTGAAGAGAGATGGCATTGCTAGGATTATAACCTTAGGATGTCAAAGACAGAAAGAAATATCTCACATATTCATTGCAATGCTTTGTGGAAGCAAAGAACTAGAAATAAAGTAGATGCTTATCATTTGGAGAATGGCAAAACATGCATCAATTTATGATACAGGAAAGTAATGCAACCTTATTATGCCATAAGAAATGATGAAAATGAAGAATTCAGGAGATTGTGGCAAATCTTATGTGAAAAAGACATGGAGTGAACTAAGCAGAAGTAAGAAAAGAGTATTCACAATGACAACAATAATGCAAATGGAAATAAAGTGTAAAACTGAACACTGTATAATTATGTTGACTAGATTTGACTCTAGAGAAGAGTTGAGAAAATGTAGCTCTCTCTGCTCATTGCAGAAGTGAAAGGCTATTTTCTTCTATTTTTCATGCTTTTGACTTCGTTTCATTGTTTCTTGATGTCTCATGAAGTCATTAGCTTTCACTTGCCGAATTTTAATTTTTAAGGAATTATTTTTTTCAGTGAGATTTTGTACCTCTTTTTCCAGTTGGCCAACTCTGCTTTTTAAGGAGTTCTTTTCTTCAGTAAATTTTTGTGCCTCTTTTATCATTAGTACAAATCTGTTTTTAAGGTCTATTTTCTTTAGTATTTTTGTGCCTCTTTTGCCAAGCTATGAACTCTTTTTTTCATAATTTTATTCCATCACTAATTTTTTTTTCAATGTTTCCTCTTCCATTCTTAGGTCTTTCATTCACTCTTCCAAGAATTCTTGTTGGGCTTGGGTCCAATTAGCATTTTTTCTTTGAGACTTTGTAGCTGTTTTCGTATTGTTTTCTTTTGAGTGTATCTCTTGGTCTTCCTTGTCACTGTAGTAGCTTTTTATGGTCAAATTGTTTTTTCTGTTGTTTGCTTATTTTTCCAGTCTATTTCTTGACTTTGAACTTTATGTCAAAGTTGGGCTCTTCTCACCTGGGAATGGGAAAGCACTGTCTCAAGCTTCAAATTTTTTCATGCTGCTGTTTTCAGAGTGAGTTCTGGGGATCTGCAAGGTTTTCATGCTTCCAAGGTGGTGTAATCCTAAGATAGGAATGGTCACTGTTCTCCTGGTCTGCACTCTGGTCTTTACCCAGAAAGGGCCCTTACTGCCTTGCAGCCACAAGCAATAGTGCTCTCTTTGCCTTGTAACAATGACAAAAGCCCCATACCCCTTGTGACCCATCCTCAAGTGTCCTCTCTGCCCTGGAACTGTGACCCAGAACTGCATATGGGCAATAGAACTGCCAATCAGTGCCAGTTGTGACCAGTGCCAGCAAAGTGCCCCCGTAATCTCTTTCTGATCAGTTGTATGATGCTCTTACAATCTCTGAGCTGCTGCTGCTACTGCCAGCAACTGTTGTTGCTCTTGTGGCAGGGGGAAGGTGTGGGGAGAGTGGGGCGTTGGGCGGGGAGGAGGCGGGTGGTGCTCCTGAAAGGCTTCTACTTCAGTGATACAAACTTCTCTTGCTGACCTTCTAAGTTTTCTTAGGCAAGAAAAATGTCTTACCCTGACCTTTTGTTTGCCTGTCCACTTCAAGCATTATTTTAAAATTGTTGGGAGGAGAATGTTGAGAGAATTTGGTTGGGTTGCCTTTAATCTACCACCTTGGCGCTCTCTTCCCCACTTCCCCACCCCCCGCCCTGTCAAGTTATTTTAAAGGTTTTGGTAACTTTATTCACTGGGGAAAATTACAGCTCATTTCTAGCTAAATCTCTATTGGTTCACAGTGCTTTATAGGAAAGGGCATGGAAATATGGACCTATCTGTGACTAGCTGATCAGACTGAATTTTTCAATCATGTTATAATTTTATTTTTGTCCTTATTGAAACATCTGTATGTGTGTATAGTATTTCTATAGTGCTTTGAGGTTCTCAAAATACTTCACATATGTTAATTCATATTTCAACCTTGTAAATATATCAAATAAATTTTAAAAAAATGTCTTTCATGTTTTGGTATTTTAATGAATCCATGGTTTCATTCATGTGGGTGCTCCCTCCATTGTACAGATTGCAACCTATAATTCCATATATAAATCAGAATAGAAAAATAGATTTTATGCAAAGTCATTCATCTTTATTATTTATATCTTGCTTTTTATAAAAATATAGTATAAATTCAACAAGTTACTTTCAAAGCTGACATTTTTGTCAGTATTTCCTTTTGAATTTCCTTTGGTTCTCTTCAGAACATTTAAAAAAAAAGCTTCAGTAACCCTCTGCTTGATGTGGTCTCATAGCAAACAAAGTCAATCTTTATTTTTCTTGATATAGTCAAGCAAACAAATCCACACATTTGTCATGTCCAAAAATGTATGTCTTGTTCTGCACCTCAATTCCACTTCCCCTCTTCCAGGAGTGGGTAGTATGTTTTCCTGATAGGTTATTGATAGCCTGACAAAACCCCTTTCTTCCAAGTTACTTTTATATATTTTGTATTTATTTTTTTAAGTATATGTTGTCTCTCCTAATTTTTGTTGTTCATACTTTATTTTTGAAGAAGACCAGTGATATCACAGAGTTATGTCTTGACTTGCATGTGAATTGGACTTAAGTAGGGCAGAATTGTACCAAGTTGTCAGCCTCACTCTCTCTTCCAGAGTCATTAAAGTTCAGTGGCAAGAGAAAAGTCAAGAGGACTGGCAATGGCCCTGGATACAGTGGATGACCTTGGCATTTTTCATGTCTGACCAAGCTTTAAGCTTTTCTTCATGGCCATTGGAACAAATTGTTCTTATCTGTCCATTCTGCTGGGAGGGTGTATCTTCACATGCTTAGGGTGGACATCTCCCTAACTCACCAATGGGTTTGAAGGCCCATTAGTTACCATCAACTTGGTTTAGCCAATTTGCCAAGAGGGGTTTACAAGAGTATAGCTGCTATGCATGCTACAGCTTCTTGAAGCCATAGGTGAGAGTTGAATGATAGGTGGATACCAAAGGTGTACAAGTAGTCCTGAAAAGGGTTTGGTAAGCCCTCATAACAGAAGTGCTAGTCTCCATATATACCCCATACATCTTTTCTTCCCCAATAGAATGGTTTTGTATCCCAATTACTTAGCATAGGGCCTGGCACATGATAATGAATGCTTTCTGAATGAATTAATGAGTGAGTGAACAGTGCCTAATATCTTTTTTTGAGTGCAAGTCATCATTGGTCATATGCCATAGACTTCTTATATCTACCATGCATCTTCCCACAGTCCTTTGAGTCACTAACAATTTCATATTTTCCAATTACATGTCTCATGAATTGTAATATTATAGCACAACCAGAAGAATATTAAAATGGATTTTGTGTCAGAGAGCAGCTTAGGGTATTTGAAAATACTATACAGCTTCCTGAGTACAATCCCAATTTTGGGACCAGCTCACCATTTGCAGTGCTTGTCCAAGATATATGTAATTAAGGATTAAGTTAGCTGCTTATCATTGTTTGAGCACAAGATACTTTTATCCATTTGTTTTTTACTATATGGATTGTTAAACTTTTCTCTTTTGAGTAGGCATGGATCTCATTGAGGAGGTCTTATAGTATTCTAGGGGTGAATGCAATTCTTTGTAATTCTTCTTCCATATGAAGTCTATATAGAATATGCTTCATGATACAACTCTTTTTTTTGTGAGCTTACATGTCTCTTTATTTTTTCTTTCTTTTTTTTTTTTTTGATGAGGCATTCAGGGTTAAGTGACTTGCCCAGGGTCATACAACTAGTGTCAAGTGTCTGAGGCCAGATTTGGATTCAGCTCCTCCTGACTCCAAGGCCGGAGCTCTATCCACTGTGTCACCTACCTGCCCCTTTACATGTCTTTTTTTAAACTACATCACTTGATGACAATCATAAGATCACTGGACAAATTTACCTCTAAAACATTGAGGAATATTTTATGATATTAACATGTGCATGAAAGAGACTTTATTGGAAGAGAGATTTTTCAGGTTGTGTTTTGCTCTGTTGAATTAGTTGCTTCTTTTGTCATCAAGAAATAAAACAGAATCTTGTGTTATTTATGCCTTCTGCTCAGTTGTGTAACTATGAAGGTGTGGAGTGCTATAGAAAAAAATGTGGAAAGCTGCTTTACCTTCTCATTTTCATCAGTGATAGCTCTCTCTCTCTCTCTCTCTCTCCATATATATATATATGTATATATATATATATATACACATACATATATATAAAATCATAAAATTTTATCAAAATTAGAAAGAAATCATATTGTAATTCCTGCTCGGCAGCTATGTGGCACAATTGATAGTTTACTAGTACTGGAGTCAGTAAGACTCATCTTTCTGAGTTCAAATCTGGCTTCAGAGGCTTACTAGTTGGGTGACCTTGGGCAAGCCACTTAACTTAGTTTGCCTCAGTTCCTTACCTATAAAATGAGCTGGAGAAGGAAATGGCAAACCACTCTAGTATCTCTGCCAAAAAAACCCCCAAAACTCCAAATGGGGTCACAAAGAGTCAGACATGACTGAAAAACGATAACAACAAAAAAAATCCTCCTGTTCTCTAGGTTGCCCTTTTGGGGGGTATTACTGTCTATGATTTTATATAATTGTGTAATATCTTCCCTTCTTTGTGCTAGTTTGAAAAATGATTTTTAGTGCATTCAAATTGTGTTGACTCTAGCATAGTGCTTTTGCATTGCCTTGATTTATTCTGTGTTATTTTTTATTTCATCTTCTAAAACATCATTTCTACAATGTTGTAGAATATAAGAAGAGTTTTAGTTTCATAGAGTTGACTTAAATTTTATCTCTTTGATATTATATGTGTACATATGTATGTGTATATGTATATGTGTGTATGTATATGTTAACATATACACATATGTGTATATGCATGCATATATGAGTGTGTGTATGTCCCAGTCATAGTCAGTGATACATAGCCCTTAATCATACCCTAATGTTTTTTTTTTAATCTTTCTTGGTTTTGTCTTCTTAGTTAATTGCAAACTCTTTGAGGGCAAGAAACATGTTTTGTACTTCCTTCATATCCCTTGAAACACCTAGTGCAGTTCTGGGCACTAGTATGCACTCAATATAAGCTTGTTGATTGATAACCATTCTTCTGTCCCTTGGCAGTGCTAGTAAAATGAATCGAAGAGGCCGTTTTCCTCTCTGTCACCTGGAATATACTTTTACTTGCTTCAGGCTAGTAGATGAGTGACTTTTCCAAAGTTGATTTGTAGGTGATAAAATAATACCTTCCAAGAACCACATTCCAATGTGGCTATAGAAAGGCCATAGAAAGGCATCATCTTGTTCTCATATGCATAGCCTCATATGAAGTGGGCTATGGATGAAAACTATGGCCCCAAGGAGTTTGGATAAAATCAGGACCCCCTCCCCCAACCACATTTTAAACCTTGCCATCAACAGAAAAGCGATTATGAGATTGGAAATTTCAGTTGATCCCTTGAGGACGGATTTCATTGGTATCTTCTTGTTCCAGTCAGGATCTGAAAAACAATCTCAAGATCAGTTATTTGGATTATATTACTATACTGGTCAAATTCCTTTACTGAAATTTGCCACTTTGTTTTTCATGTATATACTTCAGGGTTCCATTTTGTTATTGAGTGAATAACATTAGCTTTTTTTTCATTGAAGATGATGGAAAATGAGCTCCTGATACCAACTCAAATATATATAGAACTTTAAGGCTTAAAAATCACTTTCCCCTGTTAGGTAGCAATAAGCATTGTTCTCCCAAATTTATAGACAAAAAGAAACCCTTATTATGGAGGTTAAACAATATATGCCGTGTTATATCACTAGTGAATCTCAGAAACAGACCTTGAACCCGAATCTTCTTATTTCCCATTATACTGTTAAGACAATGGTTATATGATCCTAGTGGATAATTTTGCAAACAGACTGGGTCATCTCACAGCACAAAAAATGATTCATTGCTATTTCTTCATTTTTCAATTTCAGCTGAGTTCATGGATTATATATTTAGAGCCAAAAGTGAAGAAATTTAAGACCCAGACAGTGAAGTGACTAGTCAAAGGTGGTGTTTCACAATGGTGAAATTGGTGGTCACAATAGTGGTATTTCATAGAGATTGGATTTGAACACAGGTCCTTTCACTTCAAATCCAATAGTCTTTCCTCTGTACCATGAAGCCTAAAATTATACTCAGATTAACTTCCAATGCTGAAAATGTTGTTGCAGTGGCCTAAGCCATCTTAATTAGAATATTGGCTATGCCTTTGTATTGATTTTGAATGAACTAGCATAGTATGTGACCATATAGATAACATCACAGCTGACCTGCCCAGTTCAACAGTCAATGATCTGTCCTGGCAGATGTGTGATTAGTTCCACTGAGTGTTGTTTCTGTTGAGGCTGAGTGGACACAAATATGGTCAGTGAGTTCTCCATTGAAAGACCTGGCTCTCTGAAATAACCTAAAACTGTTTCCTTAGGATGATTGTGGGGTGACTCTCTTTTGCCCTTCCCTACAGATTAGGCAAAATTGGGTTCAGTCATCAAACACAGAGCAGGTCTATGTCAGGTGGTGGGAATTTTCTAGTCTGGTCTAAAGTCACATTTTCTTTCCACCCTGGCTGTTAACTATTTAACCCTAATAAATTAGTCTCTGTGTCTCTTGTTTAATAACCCAAAGGTATGAAAGCCTCATTTCCATTTTGCACAGTCAGTTATGCCACAGAAACATTGTATGAAGCTTCCAATCGTCCTCTCTCTCCCTTTGCATATTCTCCATAATATTGCCAAGAGAATGATCTACCAAGCAGCATTTCTCCGTTCAAACAGGATTCACACTGAGAAGACACATTCTGAGAAAAGGAGCTAGGAGCACTAATCTTCCTGAAATTTGATATGATTTAGTGGCAAATGTAGTGTCAGGATAAAAGAGAAAACAGAAGCAATACATGGTACATTGTGTCTACAGTAACTATATTTGGATTTCCTCAGGGACAGAAACCATTGCTATTGCTAAAAACAGCCACTAATATTTGGACTAGGGGTGTTAGATAGGAGTAGAGTCCTCCATATCATACATCATTTTAACCCATTAATTCCTTCATGCAGCTTCTAGCATATGGTTACTTGAATATTCAGGAATGGGCTAAAAATGGAAGAATTTATTTATTTATTTATTTTAGAATTTATTTTTAAAACACTTATACACCCACATTTTCAAGTGCAGGTAGCAAGTATCCTGTGTGGAAGGAAATCCTGGCACAATAAGATATGGCCAAAGTGGTTCAAACATTGCTGTTTTTTTTTTTCTACCCAACCTTCTGTGGGATCATCTCTGCCCTTCATGCCTTTTGAGGGACTGTGAACAGCTGAGAGGCAAATGCAAAGCTCCACTCCTCAGCAGATTCATCCAGCTGCTGCAGGGAGCTTAGTCTCTTACTGGCATTATTTGGAGCTATCCCCACTTGCCCTTATCCCTCACATTTCACAGCCCCTCCTGAAATTCTCTAATAATTGCTCAGTGGTATTTTGTGGTACATCATCCCTGACTTGACACTTTTGGGAAAAATGTAAATAAAAATAGTACTTCTCACCACCATCAAGGCCTTTGAAACATAAATTAGAATTCCTTGTCCTAATTTGCCGCTGACAAGTCTTAGAGGCAGAGTTAAAACAAAATTCTTGAGCCAGCAAACTTGCTTCTACAAGTACAAAGGAATTTCAATAGTGGCCTCAGGAAGAAATGGATGAAACTGTCACTCACATAAAAGAATTTAAGGGGGGAAAAAGCTGGTGCTTCATCAAATGGGGGAATTCAAATGTTTCAGCATGTCACTAACCCCATGACTGAATCTCATATTCTTTGATTCCCTTAAGATTAATAATAGGAAGATGGTTAGTGCTCCATTAACACTGCTAAAAGATGTATAAGCCTCAGATTTTAATCACATGAGTTTGTGCTATCTAACATTCACCAGTCCTAAGTGCATTATAACCTTTTTGAATATTTATAATTTTTAGGTAATTAAGAATGGAAATTTTCAAATGTTTACAGATGCTTTATTGATGGCAAAATGAATAACATGTATTACCCTATATCTTTCACTGAAATCCTACTCTATTTCCTCATGCAACAAATTCAATTCAATACAAACTTAACTGAGCACTTACTGTCCTCAAAGTACTGTGCAAGGTACTAGGTAGAGAAATCAATTAACAAGCTTTTAAGCACCTACTAAGTGTCAAAAACCCCTTAAGGGAGTAGATTTAAAGGAACTTTAAGTCTTTTTTTTTTGTTTTTTTTGTATCATGGATTCTTTTGCTTTCTGATAAAGAAAAAATAAACCCTATGAACCCGTTCTCCATAATGTTTTTAAATGCATAAAATAAAATGCATAGGTTTACAAACGAAACCAAATATATTGAAATTCAGTTATCAAAATATTTTTAAAAGTGAGTTCATTGATCCCAGTTTAAGAACCCCTGAGGAAAGGCAAGAGATAGCATTTTGTCTCCTCACCAACAAAAACCCTGCAAAGCCCAAAACAAAGACTGAGAAGTGGGGAATTGAAGACCCCCAAAAGAATGTTTCCTGAGCCATAAAGGCACAGACATTGACCCGCATTGAATCATGTGTGCTGCCTTTCCCCATGGACATCCACATTTTTCATCAGGTTGAAGCTATACATGTCAGGAGAATACCTGTTCTCTAGAGAGAATTGAAAAGCACATGGGGCTGGGACAGGAGAGAGTAGACAGTGACAGTAACACCTTATTTTTAATTAAGCACTGATTGCTGTGGGCATGTGCCCTTTATATGTTGCTGAATTAAAGTAAGTCAAGAATACGTTAGTTTATGCATCACTTTATTCCCCTGCTCAAAGTACATTTTTTTTTTTACTGAGGTCTACAATTCAGAGGTGGGAAAAGACTGAATACCCCTACTCATCTTGGCAAAAGTTGAGGAGAATCTTTTAAAGAGTAATAAATTAATCTCTCTTGCCAACCCAAAACAGTACTCACGGATGAAATTATAGATCCTTGTAGTTTTGAACTGTGTGGGGCAAAGGTTTCCTTGCCAAAAGCCAAAGATTTCTAAACATTTGAACCCAAACAAATGAATACTTTTCTTTTCTATCACTCATCAGTTGGTAATAATAGATAACAATGATAAAAGTTCACAAAGTTCTTTAGTTACATTATCTCATTTTATCCTCAAAATAGTCTGGGGAGTTGTATAGCATGGCTATTCTTATCCCCATTTTATTGATGTGGAAAGTGTTGTTGAGAGAGGTTAAGTGTCTTGTCTTTGGGCACATATCTATCAGAGGCAAGATTCAAATCCAGGTCTTCCATATTACAAATCACTGGACTCTATATATTCTACCATGTTCACTCTTAAAGCATTAGTCCTTTTCACAGTTCCCAAGAAAAGCATTGATTACCAAGGCTGACGGCCTTGCTTAACTTTACAGATTCTTCCCCTATAGTACTTCCTCTTGTTTTATTAGTAACAGAGCTAGCAGATGGGTTACCACAATGTACCTACCCCCAGCAGAACACACTTAAAACGGTTGGAATATCAGACATAGCGATGTATTGAGTATGTGATAGTGTTATCTTTTAAGTATGTGGGCTCCTGAGCTAAAGTGCCTATTCAAACAAATTTAATTTGAAAGATAAATCTAGATCTAAAAAATTAATTCATTGATTCATAATTAAATTGATTTATAAGCCTATTGCCATTAGAGAGAGGCCTTAAAATCTCTTCAGGCAAAAGATGGATTGGTAATATTTGGTATGTTAAAGTGGTGATTCCTTTTGGGTATGGCTTAGACACTAGACCCTTCCAGCTCCAAGGTTCGATGATTCTATAAAATTCTTTTACAGTTAAAAGACTTGATTGATATAACAGATGTCAAGAACCTTACAGATCATTTATCACAACCCTTTTGTTTAACTGATCAGTAAACTGAGGCCCAACAAGGTTAACTGATTTGCCCGAGATCGTACAATAAGACAATCAGTAGAGTTGGAACTAAAACCATATTGAAGTAAAGAGTTTTGTTCAGGTCTGAGCTTCATCTTTTAGAAAGATTATTAGTAAAGGAAGGCTACCATGATTGTGAAAGGACTGGAAATATGAGTTCAATTGAAGGAAATGACAACATTCATCTTGGAGAAGAGATTTGGTGTTGTGTGTTGAGATAAGGTAAATGGAGGTGGTAGTGGTGGTAGAACATGCTGTGTTCTTTTTTTTTATGGCTATCATATGGAAGAGAAATTGGACTTACTTTTTTGTCTCCAGAGAGCATATCAAGGAACAATGGGTGACAGTTTACAGAAAGTTCAATAAAAGGAAAGCCTCCCTAATAATTGGAGCTTTCTAAAAGTTAGAATTGGAATTAATGAAGATACTTCTCTATCCTGGGACTTTTCAAGTGGAGCCTGGATGACCACTTTTCATGGATGTTAAAGAAGGAGTTCCTTCTTGTTCAGATTTGACTCGATGGTCTCTAAAGTCCCTTCTGACTATGAGATTCTGTTATTTGATCTCCTGACTCTCAGTTTATTGTTTCTTCCATGATGCTACTATGTGCCATTAAACCAGAAGTTTTGTACATCTCAGGCTTAAAGGCAGCAAGCTGAAGATGGCTAATTTGCAGACCTCAGTGTAATGTAAGAAACCCACTGTATCTGAAATGGTAACTAATATGGTACCAACATAGGCAGGTCTGGCTTTATTCAGTCTAGAGGGGAGTGGGACAAGGATAGGATGGCATTGTAGGCATAGATGATGGCTTGAGCATGGACATAGGAGATATAGGATACATTGGGTAAAGGAAAGGTAAAAACAAGTAAATAGTACAGTTCTGCACTTGATACTTTTTTCATGTAGATACTCCTAGGGAAGGAAATAGATTGAGCAAATGAACATGAAAAATGCTCATAACTTATTAAATCTGTTTTCTTCCTAATAGAGCAGCAGCTAGGCAAAACTAGATGCTATAAGGAAAGCAAAAAGCAGAGCGTAAAATAGAAAAGGAAAAGGATGTAGGAAATAAAAGCAGGAGTGGCCAAAGATGAACTTAACAGTTTTATAGTTGGAACTGGCTATAGAGTATCCTATCACTAGTTAAGCCTCTGTATTCCAGGCTAGTTGAATTGTCTATGTTTTTAGGATAAGTCTGATTGGTTAGTTTTCTCTAGCAATGACTTTATTTTCTTCCCATCCACTTGAAGTAAGAATTTGGGAAAGATATGAGGAGCACCACTCTCCGCACGGCATTGTGGGTTACTTGCTTTCAGAAGCAGCTAATTCCAGTAGGGATAACCTAGATGTAGTTTATAAACCTGCGTGATGGACCTGCTCCTGTGGTGAATCCCCGTGGCTTTCTGGCAATGAACTTGGTTTCTCTGACCAAGAAGGAAAACCCCTTGAGCAAATTTGGAGCAAAACGGCTTCCTTTGATAATCTAGCCCCTCAAACTCACTAACACTAGACCTCTACACAGGTGGAGGTGTGAATTTCAGGGCCATTGAGCACTGCACATTTCCCAAATGCATCATAATTAAACACCTGTGCCAAATGACATCTTACTGATCCACTGTGAAAATTTGCAGAGTGCTCAACAGCCCTTGGCATTTTCTATCTCTTACTTGGGCAGGTGGTCTTGAGGTTAGGCTTTAGTCTGCGGTTAAAAAACACATATGAAACTCAGTGTATCGCCACTCTCCAGATCAATGGCCGTGGCTCTTCCAGACATTTTCAATGACCTGTGAGATAACTGAGGTTTAAATGAGTTCCTTGAATGTTTGAAGCAAGTATAGTTTTTTGGGGGAACTGCAGAAATAGGTTTGGCCAAAGCACATTTTCCACCAGTGAGGGAAGCGGCTGTGGGAACTGTTCTTGTCAAGGTTTTATACAGAGAAATCTCAATGAATCCTCCGGGAATGAGAATCCTTCATAAGTAAGTTTTCTAAATCAAGTCTCTATCACACAGATGACGTAGTGTTGTCAAGTATCAAAAGTCATAATATAGAGTGATAATATTGAGACTAAACTTAACGTGTACATAGATGCACTGGATATAATTACCCTTCCACATATATGCATGCATATACACATATATACATATACACATGCATAATACATACACACATCTATCTATCTATCTGTCTATCTATCTATCTACATAAAATCTTTAAAGGGTTAGAAAGTCCCTTTCTCAGAAGGACCCTTTGAGGTAGATAGTAATAATCACTTCTTCTCACTGACTGCAATAACATAACTTCATTTTACTTCAACTTAGTTCTCCTTCCAACGGTTTGTGATCTCTTGGCTGGTCTTTGAACAAGATACTGCATCTCCCAACTATGGACATTTTCACTGACCCACTCCCATTCCTGGATTATTTTTCTTCCTCATTATTACCTCCTGACATCCCTAGCTTCCTTTGTTGTAGTTCAGTCATTTCAACTGTGTCTGGGTCATTGTGACCCAATTTGGGTTTTCTTGGCAAAAACACTGGAGTGGTTCATCATTTCCTGCTCAAACTCATTTTACAGATGAGGAAACTGAGTCAAATAGGGTTCAGTGACTTGCTCAGGGTCACACAGCTAGTAAGTGTCTGAGGCCAGATTTGAACTCAGAAAAATGAATCTTCCTGACTCCAGGCCTGCCATTCTATCCACTGCACTGCCTAGCTGCCTAACTTCTTTCAAGTCCTAGCTAAAATCCAACTTTCTGCAGGAAGTCTTTCTTGATCTCCCATAATTCTAATGCTTTTCCTCTATTGATTATTTCCACTTTATTCTGTATTCATGTTGTCTATAAATAATTGTTTGTATGTTGTCTCCCTAATTAGACTGTGCTTCTTGAGAGCAGAGACTTTTGCTTTTTTTTAGTGTCCTATTATTTTTTTGCCTATTAAAAAAAATTGGCACAATGCCTAACATAATAGGTATTTAGTAAATGTTTTGTTAAAAAGAAATGTATTAATAAATACATTAATAAATGATTAACTAACATAGTAATAATATCCTCCAATTTTTAGCAATGATAACTTCTCCTCCCCCCCCTCCAGGATCATAATTCTAGAATTGTAAAAGAACTTAAAGGTCATGTAAGTCCAACCCTGTCATTTCACAGATGAGGACACAGGGGCCCAAGGAGGTTAAGGTTAAGCAAATAGTTAAGTGTTATTTGTTTATATAATGCTTTCAAGATTATAAAGCTGTTCCCTCATGATAGCTCCAAGAGGGTTGGGGTGACCTCTGTAACAGTGATAATGATGATCAATGTTTATTTAGTGCTTTAAGATGTGCAAACACGTTATTTTTTAATGATCTCATTCTATTCTTACAGTTTGGTGAGGTAGCTGAAGTTGAATTATTTCCATCTACAGATGACGAAACTGGACCTCAGAGAGGCAAACTGGTTTATCTAGAGTAGCAACTCACATTCCTTAGTAAACTGATTTTCCTGAGTTGCAGAGGTAATTGATACCATCACCCCATATCCAACCTTCTTGTGGTGGGATTTTTGGTCTTAGATGAGTTGGTTCTCTAGTGATAAACATAGTCTGTTCCCAGGCCAGAGTTCAAAGAATTTCTGGATTTTCCATTACACCATACTACCACCACAGCTACTTTTTTGCATTATATACTTGGTAATAAATACAATACAATTATAAAGTCAATGAAATTAGTCTTAAACATCAGTAAACTGTCTTCAGAGTCTCTCAGTGGAGCAGTATACCCCTGGTCACAAATTTGTGCACTACCCTAAGATTCTGAGATATGTATATCATGATTTCTGGCATAATCAATATTCTTTCCTTTAGTATTCGGTGATACTAGTTCATGTAGGGTGGTTTCAAAACCTTTAATAATAAGATACATTTAGTTAGACCTCAACTTTTGAGGAGGTAATGTTCCTAGATAATGGCACAAAATTAAAAAAACACAAATGTTGATAAATTTAATATATGGGAAATGGTGGAGAAGTTCCTACGATCACCCAAAACTATAATCTTTCTCTACCATTGCTGAAAATATGCTTTTCTGCATACAATTCTTTATTTTTAAATTTTTTTAATTAATTTATTTTGATATATCAACAATCACTTCCAAAAGCTTTTGAGTTTAAAATTTTTCTCCCCCTCCCCGCCCAAGACAGCGCACAGTCTGATATAGGCTTTACATATACATTCCTATTAAACACATTTTCACATTAGTGATGTTGTAAGGCAGAATTAGAACCAATAGGACAAACCACAAGAAAGAGGAAACAAAACAAAACAGAAGAAAAAATATAGCAAATAGTATGCTTCGATCTACATTCAAACTCCGTAGTTCTTTCTTTGGATGTGGACAGCATTTTCCATCATAAGACTTTTGGAGATGTCTTAGATCCCTGCATTGCTGAGAATGGCTAAGTCTGTCAATGTTAGTCATCGCACAACGTGGCTGGTACTGTGTACAATTTCTCCTGGTTGTGCTCACTTCATTCAGCATCAGTCCATATAAGTCTTTCCAGGTTTTTCTGAAGTCTGCCTGCTCATCATTTCTTACAGCAGAATAGTATTCTATTACATTCATATACCACAACTTGTTCAACCATTGCCCAATTGATGGGCATCCCCTCAGTTTGTAATTCTTTGCCACCACAAAAAGAGCTGCTATAAATATTTTTGTACATGTGGGTCCTTTTCCCATTTGTATGATCTCTTTGGGATACAGCCTTGGGAGTGCTATTGCGGGGTCAAAGGGTATGCACGTTTGCATAGCCCTTTGGGCATAGTTCCAAATTGCTCTCCAAAATGGTTGTATCATTTCACAACTCCATCAACAATGCATTAGTGTTCCAATTTTCCCACATCTTCCCCAACATTTGTCATTTTCCTATTTGTCATTTTGGCCAATTTGACAGGTATGATGTGGTACCTCAGCGTTGTTTTGATTTGCATTTCTCTAATCAATAGTGATTTAGAGCATTTTCTCATGTGACTGTAGATGGCTTTAATGTCTTCACCTGATAACTGCCTGTTCATATCCTTTGACCATTTATCAATTTGAGAATGACTTGTATTCTTATAAATTTGACTTAGTTCTCTATATATTTTAGAAATGAGGCCCTTATCAGAGATACTGGTTGTTAAAATCTTTCCCAGTTTTCTGCTTCCCTCCTAATTTGGTTGCATTGGCTTTGTTCATGCAAAAACTTTTCAATTTTATGTAATCAAAATTATCCATTTTGCATTTCATAATTTTTTTATCTCCTGTTTGGTCATAAATTCTTCTGTTCTCCATAAATCTGACAGTTAAACTATTCCTTGCTCTTGCAGTTTGCTTATAGTATCAGCCTTTATATCTAAATCATGAACCCAATTTGACTTTATTTTGGTATATGCTGTGAGATTTTGGTCTATGCCTAGTTTCTACCATACTCTTTTCCAGTTTTCCTAGAAGTTTTCATCAAATAGTGAGTTCTTATCCCAGAAGTTGGGGTCTTTAGGTTTATCAAATAGTAGATTAGTATAGTCATTGACTACTGTGTCTTGCATACCTAACCTATTCCACTGATCCACTATTCTGTTTCTTAGCCAGTACCAAGTAGTTTTGATGATTGCTGCTTTATAATACAATTTAAGATCTGCGAAGGCTAGGCCACCTTCTCCTGCATTTCTTTTCATTAGTTCCCTTGATATTCTGCATCTTTTGTTATTCCAAATGAATCTTATTATTATTTTTTCTAGCTCTATAAAATAATTTTTGATCATACAATTATTCATAACAAATCAATAATTCTGATACTATGCAATTTTCTTAACACAGTAATTATGAAATAACCCATAAAATATAGCACTCAAATAAAAATTGATAACATGTACATTGTTTCTCACTATTAATTCCCTAAAAATCTATGACCTCTTGCGCTAATATCTCAAAAAAAGTCCATTGATTTCAGACAATGGTCACTCTTCACAACACATGAAATCTTGTAGTTCAGTTGTTTTTCAGTTGTGACTGTCCTTTTTGACTTTATTTGAGGTTTTCTCGGCACATATACTGGAATGGTTTGCAATTTTCTTCTCCAGCTCATTTTATAGATGAGGAAACTAAGGCAAACTGGGTTAAGTCATTTGCCTAGGGTCACACAACTAAATAAGTATCTGAGGCTAGATTTAAACTCAGGAAGAAGAATCTTCCTGACTTCAGGTCCAGCACTCTATCTACTGTACCACCTAGCTGCCCCCACACATACCTTTTTCCTCTAATATATACTTTATATACTATACTTTTTCTTTTAAGCATGCATTGTCTGGTTAACTCTTAAAAGCTAATACATTGTTGGAGGCTCATAAGCTATGGTTTTGGGTGGATGTGGAGACCCACAAAATCCTAAGAATTTGGAGTAGCCTCATCTCAGATGGGAAATGGACAATATTTTAGGTGCTACTTTCTCTCTCACTTTCTCTATGAATATATATATATACACACACATAATGTGTGTATGTGTATAATTTCCATTGTGTACATATTTTTATTTATATACATACATACACACGTGTGAATATGTATATATGCATGTATATATATATGTGTGTGTCTCCTAGATCTGTATCGTATTTCATAATTTACAGTGTTAATACACATTTGTTACTCACAACAAACTTATTTAATCTTAAAAATTATTTATGCTCATAGTTTTTAGATCACTGTTGTTTCTGGATATACCCTCCTCCCATCTGACCTAAAACCAATTGAATTCTTCATGTAACAAAGGAAAACAGTTAAACAAACTAAAATGATAGAGTGACCACATCTGACAATGTATGCAACTTTTTGCTGTCTCAGTCTCCTACCTCATGCTGAAAGGAGGGAGTTATGTTTCATTATCTGTACTTTAAGACTATTGTTGCTATTTTCAGGTAATCATCTTCCTTCTAATGACTTTAAAAAAATTGTATTGTTTGTTGTTCAGTAACTTTAGTTGTGTCATTGGTCTCTGACTTTTGTTTCTAGGACTTTGCTTACAAAGAGTGATGCTATGAAGAATATGCATTAGAACTATGTTTCTATCTTTGAGCTTCTTGGGATACACTCACTATTGGAGATACCTATATCATAGAGTGTGAACAGCTTATTCATTTTTCTGGCATAATTCCAAATTGTTTTCTAGACCTGTTTCACCAATCCACATCCCTACCAATAAACATTCTATTAATATGCCCATATTTCCACTGACCCTCTTACATTCCAGTTTTTTGTTACCTTTATCAATTTTTATGGTTTGAGGTAAAACCTCAGAGTTTTTTTAATTTTCATATCTCTTGTTATTAGTTATTTGTAACATTTTTTCTTATATCTTGTTTAATCTTTTTTTAAGAATCTTTTCTTACACACCAAATAAAACAAGCATTTTCACATATGTAGTAGAACATGAAAATAAGACTATATATGAAACTGAGAATTTATTATGTACCATTTGCTTTTCTTTTAAATATATGATAAATTCAACATGTAAATTTCAAAGCTGTCTTTTTTGTCTGTGATTCCTTCTGGCCTTCCTTCTGTTCTCTTCTGTACATTAAAAAAATCCTTAAATGATGCAGCTCAAATGATTTTGGCTATATCTACACATCTTTTTGTTCCAAATTATGAAGCTCCTTTACCATTCTAAAACTGGCCCAAAGGGAGCTCCTTCATAGCGTTTGCTGATGTGTCTGTAAAGGCCTCATGAAATGACAAAGAGGACCTATTGTCACTGATGACTGCACATGAATAGCAAAGCATACAGTCAAGATAATTGAGAATTTAGACAGCAAATAGTTGGATGAAGTGGGGATGTTAATAGATTTAGCAACAGTAGAAATTATAGGCCTTGTAGCGCAACAACCTTATTATATATGTTTTTTAATCCTTTTTTTCTGTCCCATTGATTTTTTAAAATTACATAGCTGAAATTTTTTAATGCCAAATCCTTTTCAGATGGATGTCTTCATCATGGCGCAGGCTGAAACAGTTTCTGTGATGTTACATGTAGATTTGGAGCAAGTACCAGATGGGACAGAGTGGGATTGAGACTCTTCAAAAAGAAAGTCTTGAAAAGTAGTTGGCAGAAAAATCAATGACGGTGGGAAAGACAGTCATAAAATTTTATGCTGGAAAATGTAAAGCATAAGTGGTTATAATCCTCCCCAGCCTTTTTTTTCTTATTTCTGCTGTTGACAAAAGAAGAGAAAGATTCTAAGATAAAATCACAGAATCATAAGACTTTAAAAATTGAAAAGAATCTTAAAGATCAGGTAGTTGTTCAATGTTCCATCTAATTCTTTGACCATGATCCATCAGCATAAATTGGGAAAACTGAGCCTCATATTTGCTGTTGTAATCACAATTAATAACAAAATTAATGACATAATAAACCACAGTATTTTAGTGCTAGACCTAGAAGGAATGTCAGAAGTCATCTAGTCTATCCATCTCCTTTTACTCATCAGGAAACTGAGGCTTATGGAGGTTAAATGACTTCTCTGCAGTCACACAGGTAAGTATCAGAGGAGGGATCTGAACTCAGTTCCTTTGACATATTTAATAGTATATATTTTTATTATTGTGTTTTGGTAATCAGTTCATATAAATGATTGCAATGAATATTACTAAACCAAACATAGTCCTTTCCCTTAGCGAACTTATGTTTTAGAAGGAAGATAAGTAGGGTAAATAAATAAGTATTATAAAAGTTGTTGTTCAGTCATGTCTGACTCTTTGTGACCCCATTTGGGATTTTCTTGGCAAAGATACTGGAGTGGTTTGTCATTTCCTTCTCCAACTCATTTTACAGATGAGGAAACTGAGGTAAACATGGTTAAGTGACTTGCCCAGGGTCACTCTGCTAGCAAGTGTCTGAGGCAAGATTTGAACTCAGGAAGATGAGTCTTTCTGGCTTTAGGCCTGGCACTCTATCCATTGCTCCCCTAGCTGCCGCAATAAAAGTGACATATGAAATCTAAGCAAGGATTAATCTTACTTAACATTTACATCTGGTCGAAGTGTGTGCAGTTTAGTAACTGTGTGGACAGTTCCAAATGATTTTTCTAGACTGTTTGAGGTAATTCACAGCTCCACCACAGTACATTAATATGACTTTTCCCACAGCCTGTTCAACATTTGGCATTTTATTCTTTTGACCTAGTTGCCAATCTGACAGATATGAGGTAGAACAACAGAACTGCTGAAATTTGATAAATTTAGATAAATTCGCATTTATCTAATTAGTAGCAAGTTGGAATATTTCTTCATATGACCACTGATAACCTCCATTTCTTCCTTAGAAAAATTGCCTGTTTAATATCTTTTGATCATAAATTTGAATCAGCTTCTTATCTTGAGAATGAAATGCGTGTATCAGAGAAACTTGCTTTAAAATTCCCCATCCCCCAATTACCCGTTTCCTTTCCAATTTTGGCTACATTGGGGGTTTTGTGCAAAAACTTTGAATTTCATGTGATCAGAATTGTCTGTTTTCTGTTGTCTTTTCTATCTTTTATTTCATTGTGAATTCATCCCTTATCCTTAATCTGAAGAGCAATTTCTTCCTTACCCATTTAATATGTTTATGATGTGTTTCTTTATGCCTGTCATATATCCTTTTGCAACTTATCCTAATATATAATAAGTTGGTCTATACCTAGTTCTCGCCAGATTGTTTTTTCAGTTTTCCCAAGCAGTTTTTGTTGAATAATGAGTTCTTACCCCAGTTGGTAGGATCTTTGGTCAACAATGCCTATTCTCAAAGAGCTTACATTTTAATGGGTATGAAAATATACTTGTGTAAAGAGTAAATATAAAAATGAATAAATGCAAATAAATACAAAGTAGTTAAATGTAAAATAGTTGGAGAGGGAGGGCAGTAGCATCTGGGGGAGTGAGGGAAGGCTTCATGCAGAGGGCTGCTTAAATTGTGTCTTGAAGGAAAAGAGGGGCTCTGTGAGGTAGAAGTGAAGACCAGATGCTTCCCAGGTGTTGAAGAGGGTCAGCGTGAGACATTTGGGAAATACGTGGAGCGTCCTGTGTGAGGGACAGAGAAGATCAGTTAGGTTGCTTTTTGGAATGTGGGAGAGGGAGTAATTTTCAGTGAGTCTGGAAATATAGGTTGGGGCCACATTGTGAAAGGCTTTGAAAGATAAATAGAGGATTTATTTTATTAGAGCGACAATAAGGAGCCACTAGAGTTCATTGAGTACAGGAGAGGCATGGTCAGATTGGCACTTAAGGAATAACATTTTGGCAGCTGGGTATGTGATGGAAGGGAGTAGTGAGAGACTTGAGGCATACACATAATAATAAGAAGTTGATTTATATTCATCTCACACTTTTAAAAATAAAACTTTTCAAAGCATTTATTATCCTGACTCCCAAAGCCCTTGGGAATATCCCATTAGTGTTACCTTACATTTGGAATTATTTAACTTGAGGAGAGAGAAACTGCCCCTTTCTTCTGCTCTTTTTCTTCTTCCCTTCTTTAAACTACTCCTTTTTTGCTATAAACTTCATGAAGTCAGACTATAAACTCATCCAAAGGAAAACTCAAACAGCTTGATTATCAGTAAAGCCCCCCGCTTTTGTTCCTCAAGCAGTAAAATTATATGTTCCTGGCTAAGTGTAAGTAGATGAACTTTAGTAACATCTTTCCAGAGAGAAATTCTATGATACCTTATTTTTCCACTTTGAATCATTTAATGGCCATTTTTTCATGTTGCATTTTTACATGCTAATGAAACCATGTAAAGTATGACATTGAGCAGTACAAAGTGTCTCAGCTTGTGTTAGTTGGGGAAGGACTGAAAATTAACTTCTAATTTTCAAGGCATGTGATGAAATGAGAAAAAAGTCTGTAAAACCGTATGCTGGGCAAAGACTTCTCTGGATGTAGCCACATAGTATAGGTCTCCTCAGCCTCCACAATTATTAAATTAATATAATGATGTAGCATAATAAAGGTGCTGGATTTGGAATTTATGATGTGGATCAAGTCACTTCTCTGAAACTTGGTTTTTCATCTGGATAATGAAATTGTACGAGATGATCTTTAAGGCCCCTTTTACTACCAAATCTGGGGTACCTAAAATCATATGATCAGGAAAACGTATACAGGCTGCATATGTATGCAGTGCGTTATCAGATATAATGTATAGTATGCCATTCACCTTAACAAGAAAAAGTGGGATTCATGTAATAGGCCTTTGATGATAAAGTTATCTTTTATATTGCCTCCACAGGACTGTTAAGAGCCAGATAAATTAAAATAGTAGACTTTGTTCAATGAAAGCCATTACAGAATTACTGATTTCAGTTCAAAGGGACAACATCAGCAACCTAAACCAATCCATATATAAAAAAAAGAATTCCAATGAGAAAAACTGGAATGTGAATATCCAGCCTTTTCTTGAAGACCTCCAATGAAAGGGAATTGGTTTTGCTTGCATAGGTAGCTCATTCTACTTTTGGTTAACTCGATTAACAAGTTTTTCTTTATATCAAGTCTAAATTTGTCTTTTTGCAGCTTTCAATTAATGCTTCTGTTTGAGACCAAATACACTAAATCAAATCCTTTCACATGATAACATGATAGCACTGGAGGGTAGTTATCATCTTCCCCACCTTCCTCCTGCCACTCAAGGCTTCTCTTCAGGCTAAACATTCCCAATACCTGTAAAATAGGGATGATAATGCCGTCCACTCCTCAGAGTTGTTGTAAGGATTAAATGAGATAATATTTGTAAAGCACCTATCGCAGTGCCTGGCACCTAGTAGGAAATTCATAAATGTTTCCTTCTGTCCTTTCTTCCTTCTTTCCTTCCTTCCTCCTTCCTTCTTTCCTGCCTGACTGCCCTCCTGCCTTTCTTCCTTTAGCTTCCTCTCTCTTTCCCTCCCTTCCTTCCTTTGCTCTCCCTTTTTTTCTTCCTTCCAGTGATCCTCATATAGTATATACTTGAGTCTCTTTGCTATTCTGGTTGCTATCCTTTTCACACTTTCTAGTTTATCAATGTCTTTAGTAAGCTCAGGGGCTCAGAACTGAACATAAAACTCTACATAGAGTCTGACTCAAGCTTTGTGAGGATATAACTTTATTCCTGTAAGGTATACCACCCTCACCCATGTATCCCAATATAGTAACCCTGAGTTACTTAATTTCACTTAGCCTCAGTTGACTTAGTTATAAAATGGGGATATTAATGGCTTGTTGTGAGGATCAAATGAGATAATAATGTAAAGTGATTTGCTAATATTAAAGAACTTTATGAATGCTAGCTATTTTGGCTGCCATATCGTATTGTCCAGTAATATTGATCTTGAACTCCATTAAAACCTCCAGATATTTTTCAGGCAAATTGTAGTCTTATCTACTTGGATGAATAAGAAAAGCGGTCATTTATTTATTTATTTTGCTGTGTGGCAGTAGATAAAGGTTTTAATAGCTAGTACTTATATAGCACTTTAAGGTTTGTAAAGCACTTTAGAAATATTATCTCATTTTATCCTCATTAAAAACCCTTCAAGGTAAATACTGTTATCATCCTCAGTCTACAATCAAGGAAACTGAGGCAGATAGAAATTAAATGACTTAGCCAGGGTCACATTACTAGTAAATGTCTGAAGAAAGATTGTATTATTTAGCGCCTTATTTTTTAATACTCTCTTTCACCACTTGCTAAGTTGGGCAAATATAGCCTCTTTTGTTTCATATAAGTTCTCAGTTGTTGTTATTATTCTGTAGTCAAGAGAGAAGTAGAGATAAAGTCAGAGGACCTGTCTTGGAATCTTGGCTCTGATGTTTGTACTTGTTTGGCCTTGGACAAGTAATCTAGTATCTCTGGCACTTAAAATTCTCATTTATAAAATAAAGGTGTTATACTAGGTGACTTATAAGGTATCTTCCAGATCTACATCTATGATCTTATATGTCTAAAACTGATTATTTTAAGGTCCTTATGTATCTAAGAGCTATGATTCCATTGAATTCAGCGAATGTTAAAAATAATTCAATTCAATTTTATTTTCAGTTCCACACCCTTCCTCCTGCCACTGAGACATCCAGTCAAACTGAAGGCCTTTCTCTCTTTCTCTCTTCTCTTCTCTTTCCTCCTCCTCCTCCCTTCCTCCCTTGCCTCCCCTCCCCTCTCCTCCCCACCTCTCTCCTTCCCTTGGAAAATGTTTTTCCAACATTTCAGATACACAAAATGTTGAGAATGTGGACAAAAATGAAATAAATCTAACATAATTACAATCCTCCACGTAAGCCCTTGTTTCATAGAAATGTCCCTGGGTTCAGCAGAGCTCAAGCTTTGTCCAGTCGTACCAAACTGGAAGGGCTTTGTGTATGGACCCACTGATATATTTTTGGTATATTCAAGAACCATAATTCAGGGACCAGAAGTGATAGATTTTTAAAGACTCATAACTAGAAGATGGCAGGATGATGACTTTTTTTGGCTGTAACAACTATCAAGACCATAATCTTACAATATATATAATCAAGTCATATAGTAATTGTAATCAGTATTAGTGATGGGAAAGTCTATACAATTGAAATCACATATAGATACTTGAACTATTAAAGTATTTAGGAAAAGAATTTTACAGTTACTTTCACTTACATTATCTTATTTAATCCCCACAATAACCCTGGAGGTAGACAGGACAGGTATTATTATGTCCATTTTACAGATGAGGAAACTAACGCCTGGAGGAATCAGGTGATTTATCCACTGTTATGTAGCTCAGATGAGACAGAGATTAGAATTGAATCCAATTCTTTCTCACTTTGAAACCATTTTTCCCATACTGTATCAGTCCTGATAATATTTTCAAAAGATTCTACTCATACATGAAAGGATGGATGGTGCCATATAGTCTTCTGTCATGAAGTTAGAGAATGAGTTACTGTAAACCCATAGAAAGAAATGATAGATTTAGGTTGGGGAATTTCTCAGCTTACTATGGGAAAAGAAGGATTGCCCTCTTCTCTAACTCCAGGAGGTCTGCTATTGCCAGAGTCATAAGGGACAAATAGGCCAAGTATAACTTGGACATGGTTCCTGTGAGTGGTCAATGAACTCAATGAACTCTCTATAGCTTTTAGAGTATTGATAAACTACCTGCTCCAGGTCCTTACTTAAATCCCAAGTTTCACGGAAAAGATGCTTTTGGACCTTGTATGCAGATTAGCTTGTGTTGAAATCTCCTTTTTAATATAGAGTTGATGGAAATTTAATTCAATGAAATAAAAAAAAAAGTTAAATGCATTCAAATCCTCCAAACCAGTCACTTCCATTTCATTGGTTTGGGAAGAGATTTAGCTACACTGCCCACAGACAGAAGGCAAACAAATTCAGGAAGGATATGAAACTATTCTTGTATAATGATTTTGTAATAGTTAGAATTTGCTATATTTGCAATGGATAGGATTTAGCTAGGACCCAGGATGCAAAACTTCATACTAGTCATGTATTTCTGAAACTAAGGGCTTGTTACCACTCAAAAATAATGAAGAATTTTTTAGAAGTTTATAAAAACTGAATATTAGAAACATTAACCTATCTTTTCCCTCTGTATTCAGCAGTGCCTCATGTCTTATGGTTACTATGTCTGCCTCTCTACACATATTTCTCCCTTTCTAATGGTTAAGCCAGAGGTAGGGAACCTGCAGCCTCAAGGCAACATGTGGCCCTCTAGGTCCTCAAGTGTGGCCTTTTGACTGAATCTGGGTTCAAATCCAGCTTTTCAACTTACTACCTATGTCTGATCTTAGGTAAATTATTTAACTTCTCTGGGCATTAATTACTTCTTTTGTATAATTAAGTGGTTAGACTAAATGACCTCTAAGGTACTGACTATAACTCTATAATGTATCTAATATATATATATATATGTATATATATATAATATATATGTACACACACACACACATATTTAAAATTTCACCTTTCCTATTGCCCACAAGTCCACTTTAATTTTGTCACCCACTTGTTTCTGCTGTTCTTACCAGCTAAGCAAAGAAAAAGTATCTTTATTAATCTTTGTATGCTTTTTGGGTTTTTTATAATTTGAATCCCTGAAATGGGAGGAAAGGGGAGGGAATCACTTTAATATATCTCCTCCTCCTAGTTGTTCTTATAAGCCTGGACATGGACCTCAGAACATCATCTCATACCTAAATCTATGGAAAAAGTTGAGGTAAACTATTATCAATGCTCATTAGCTCCTGGAAAATTGACTAGCTCAATCAAAACTTGTTTTGAATTTCTCTAGGTCCATTCAGATGTAGATAATAATGATGTTATTTTAAATGATTTTGTAAATGACTTTAAGGTTTACCTAGTCTTTTGACAACAACCCTATTAGGCAGGGTAGTATTATTATCAGTGCTTTACCTACATTGAGAGGTTAAAAGGCTTGCCTAGGGTTAAACAGCTAGTAATGGATGGAGGTAAGATTTATAACAGGGTTTTCTGATTTCAAATTCAACAGTCTTTCTATTATACCAGCCTGCCTCTCTTCACAGAAATTTGTGAAGGATGTATACCTTTTCAAGAAGAAATAAGTTGGACCAGAACCCAAAGCTCTGATTTTTAAGTATTTTTTTTTAATGTCACATTACAAAATTTAAAGGGAGCCTTGGACACTCCAGGAATAGGGTTCTTTAATAGATCAGATACAAACATAAGATTCTCTAGAACTTTACCTCTGAAAGTTATAACAATAATAACTCTTTAGTGGTCCAAAGGAGAGATAGGTTCTTTGTAACTATTACTGATAGGTATGATATTCTCATCCTCATGGTGGCTATTACACTGCTGCTTTTGAACAGGAAGAGAATTTACCTTGTTGTATAGCTTCAGGTTCAGGGTGTAGCCCCCACAACTGTTCTCACCATGTTAATTGTTTCTAAGGAACACAAGACTTTTCAATCATGCACCGAAATCAAGTGAACATACGTAAACACTTACATTCTGTCACATATTTTCTTAATGGTATTGGTCTGTAGTTCTATTTTTATGCCTTATTACTCCCTGGTTTGGATCTCAGGCCTACATCATTTTCAGGATCTTGGTAGATTGCCTTCTTTCTCTATTATTGAGATTAGTTTTCTAATAGTATGTATAATACCAGTAGATTTTATTTGTATATCTAAACCAGGGCTCTTTTTCTGTCTCTCCAGTAGGTATATGTATGGCTTGCTTTGTATCTCTTTATGAGATAGGATTACTTAAGATCCCTATTTCTTGTTTGGTTAATATTGTCATTTTAGTTGTTGCTAGTCACCTATTTCCTAATTTTTTATAATGTAGAATTATGAGTATTAATTTCTCATAATCCTCTTTATATTTCCACATTTGTTGTGAATTTATTGTGAAATGTCCATTTTAAATTTTGGTAATTTGATTTTTTTCTACCTATTAACTGTTGCTCCTTTGGTAATTTGGTTACTCTCTTATAAAACTTTTTTTATTAATTGGTTTAATAGTTTTTTTAAACTTTTCAATGTTACCTATTTCTTTTTTGATTTTCAAAATTTCTTCTGCTAAGCCTCCATTGGGATTTTTGACATCTTAGGGTTTTTGAGCTAAGTTTTAAAAACAAACCAGGATCATCAATCTTCTCTTTTGTCTAGTTTGTTATGTTTTAAAAGATACACCTTTTCTTGTGAGTGTACTCTAACTACATTCTATTCATGTGTGTAATATTTTGTTATCCTTTTAAAAATTGTTATTTATTGTTTTTATTATTTGTTCCTCATCCCAGGCATTCCGTATGTCATTTCTTTGTTTCCATTTAGGATTTTTTGTTCATATATCCTTTATTTATTATTATTTTGTTGCATTATATTTTCTTTTTTTTTCTTTTTTTTTATGTTGGTGAGGCAATTGGGGTTAAGTGACTTGCCCAAGGTCACACAGTTAGAACGTGTCAAGTGTTTGGTGTGAGGCCATGTTGCATTATATTTTCAAAGGTTACATTTGCTATTCTTTTATTTTTTACATTCAATCATTACTTGTTTGTGCTTTAGCACATGATTAATTTTTGTAAAGAAACTATGTAATGATCATGTAACTATTCAATATTTTCATTCAGAAATCATAGATATTTTTAAAATGATTTTTCTAACAATCTGTTGAAATCTATACTTCCTTTATTGTTTTCCCTCTATTAAATTTATCCTGCTCTGGAAACAGAATATTAAAGCTATCTTACTTCTATTGTGTTACTATCATTGTCTTTTTGTTACTTGATTGCTTTTCCTTTAAGAAATTAGATGCTATGAAATTCAGTGTCATCAGCAAGCATTTATTAGGCACTTATTATGGGCTGGGCACTTTGCTAAGCACTGGGAATACAAAGAAGGATAAAAACAGCCCTTTCTCTCAAGGAGCTCATAGTCTAATGGGGAGAGGAATGACATGTAATTAACTATACAAAACTCATGCATATGTGTGTATCTTTATATATGAAAAATTAGAGATAATTTCAGAAGGAAGGCACTTGAAATATAGAGGATCACACAACTCATTGCAGAAGAATATACTACATATGCGTGTATACATGAACACACATATATTTATATACAATATAGGCATGTATATATATGTATATATGTATGTATGTATGTATGTTTAGTAATGTTTTCATTGTCTATGTTGCCTTTATAATGATGGCTCCCTGTTTATCTTTCTTGACATTATTAATTTTTATTATTCCCTTATCTAGTCATGTTTGCAACTCCTGTTTGTTTATTTGTTTGTCTGAGGGGTGAATCATCTGAAGAATTCTTTGAATCTCTCATTTTTCCTCATTTCACTCTGAGTGGGCCACATCTCTACATTTACCAAATTGACTGAAAGGTACAGAAACTGCAGTATTCCGCTGGGCTATTATTTGTTGAGTATAACAAAGCATTTGGTTCAGTAGAACAGAATACTACCTTAAAGGTTCTTTTCCAACAAATTCTTCTCATTCATTTATTAAGATCATATTCATTTCCTTGAAAGATATATCAACAGAGCTAACTTTGCTAGGTGATGCTCTAAATATTGATAGAGTCAAGGCATAAGAAAAAGCTAGATATGCTTTGGTACCTACACCATTGTCATGGAGGATATCTATACAGAATTCCAATAAGAAAAGGAATTTCCAATGAAAGATTCTAAAAGGAAGTGATTTCATTAGGACTAAAAATGACAGACATCTCAGCAAAATTGAAGCATCATCACAAAATCCTGGGCTTCCAAACTGAACTCTACTCTTCAGGAATTGCAATTAATTTACCTTAGGCTAAAATTGATTTCTTCTATCTGGGTGAAAACACACACAATAACAAATATACCAACAAACAAACCCTAAAATCTCTTAAATATTTTTTCTTAATCTATGGCTGGGAAAAACCCCAACAACTTAAACATTAAAAAACTATTACCGAATGACATTTTGATGATTTTAGTGCCAATTAATTAAGAAATATGTTTATTTTATTTCCCTTTAAATAAACATAGGTTTAATGGGAAAATGTTTGGGGGCTGTAAACATTTGAGGTTGCCTGTGTTCCCTAGCCCTGGAATGTCCTGCAGGAGGAGAAGAAGAGCTAGTTACTACTTTAGAATTATACAATCCCTAGTTTGGAAGGGACCTTGAAAGCCTCCATTCCAACTTTCAACTGACCAAGAATTCCTGCTTTCTACAGAGTGATAAAGTAATCATCCAAACCTTGCTTGGAGACCTTCGTCCTGAGGCAGGTCACTCCACTTTAATTGTTAAGAATAGCTTTAATTGATAGAAAAAATATCTTTTTGTCTTTACAACAATTTCAACCCACTGATACTAGTTTTGTCCTCTAGGACTAAGCAGAACTAATCTATTTTCTCTTCAGTGTCTTAGACATTCAAAAACTATCATCATATTCTTTCTGAGTTTTCATTTCTCCTGGTTAATCATTCCCATTTCCTTCTACTGATCTCTGTGTAGCATGAATGGGAGTCTCTTCATTCAGAACACTCTTCATCCAATTGATGTCCTTCCTAAAATGTGCCACCAAGAACTAAACACAGTAATCTAGGTGTGGTAGGACCAGGGCAGATTACAATAGGACTATCATATCCCTAGCCCTTGCCAGTATACTTCCTTTATTCATTCTAAGATTGTATTAGCTTCCTTGGTTTATATGCCACATTGTTAATTCATTTTGAGAGTTTTTCTATAATCATTTATGTGTAAGTTGAAATGAACTCGAATGAGCAACCTCCAGATTATCATTAAGAAAATTGCTCCCTTAAAGTGATTTCCCTACCTTGTACCTGTGAAATTTATTTTTGGGGAGCTAATTGTAAAACTACCTTTATCTATATTAAATTTAATCTTACTATATTTGGCCTAGTAATCTAACTTATAAAGATCTTTTTGAATCTTGTCATCCAGTTGTGTTAGCTTTCCATCCCAGCTTTGTGTTACCTGAAGATTTGATAAAGTGCTCTCTATGATTTTATTGATTATTTATAAAATTATCAAATGGAATAGGACCAACAATATGCATTCTATCCAGACACAATGAGAAATCAGATGGAAGTTGGTCAGCTGGGATATGGTTCAAAAGCTTAGGCATACGTAATGTACAGGTGTACATAAATGACCGTGGAAAAAGCACTATCATAAGAGCCACATGGAGGTATGGTATAAATAGAAATTAAGAGGAGAGAGAAATCACCTTATTTTGTAGACAACATAATATAATTCTAGTGAATATAGATATACCACTAAAACCCAGAGCTTTCAGAAATGGTTTATCCTCAGTGAAATGCCCTTCCAATTAGAACATGTAGTTAGAGTCCTACTCGTGGAACTTCGTTAAGATAGCAAATCAGGGCCAAAATTGCCAGGGTAACATAAAAATACCTGGAAAGCAGAAAGAAGGTAAGGGATGAGGGCCAATGAGGAAAGTACCAGTGCTTGGGGATTTCAGTTGACTAATCAACAGTGTTTATTGAGTAATAATGGTGTTTGGCACTGTGCTAGATGATGTGTGGGTTACAGGAGAAAAGTGAAATTAAATTCCTGCCCTCAGGGAACTTCAAATTTGGTTAAGAAACAATACTTGGGTGTCAGAAATAATTAGTGAACAATAAATGCTAGATTATGTGATACTGACTAAATTGCCCCATAGGAAGTCAGAGATTTGGACTTGAGTTCATTCATCCATCCATTCAATCATTCATTTTTTTTAATCAGTCCTCTCTATTTCACCCAGATTGGAAGTCCTGTGTCCTTGTACTGAACAACTTTGAATTGCTCAATTTTTAGCTTTGACCACTTTGCCCATTCTTAGGCAGCCTTATGGCCATCCTTTCATAGGAGTGCATTATATTGAAGACAGACTGAGTTCATATACCCAGTGGGTTTAGCCTACTGCCACTCAGAGCGCCAAGCTCAAGTTATCCACCAGGCACAGCCTCTCCCAGCAGCCAGGATTGCAGGCATCCACCAACATGGCTAATGCATCCATGTATTCTTTAATTCTTCCAACAAGTATTTATTGAATCCTCTCCATGTATATTTAACAAATTGTGCTCGATAAATACTGTGGAGAATTCAAAGACAAATGACACTCCCTCAAGGAAGTTACAATCTAATAGGAGACATAAGACATGTGCGAAAATAAGTATATAAAAAGTCATTATCATAAAAGCCATAAGCAAGGTATAACATGAAGCATAGAAGATAACATTGGAAATAGGGGTTAGTCTAGGCCTTGGAGCAATCTGATTCTAGATTAAGGAAGTTAGGTTTTACTTAGAAAATAAGAAAGGGTTTACCAGTAGTAAGCAGCTGAACTGTGCTTTCTAATAATTAATCTGGTGGCAGTGTACAAAATCAGCTAGAGTGGGAAGAAACACAGGGTGACTTGTTAGGAGACTATTGTAATAGTTCAGTAAAAGGAATGATGGAAATAAGTATTTATTAAGCTCCTAATATGTGTCAGATACTGTGCTAAGGACTTTACAAATATTATCTCATTTGATCCTCATGGCAATCCTGGAAGATAGGAACTATTTACCCCTTTTTACAGTTGAAGAAACTGAGGCAGAGGTTAAGTGACTTGCCAGGGGTCATACAGCTAATTAAGTGTCTATATCTGGATTTGAACTCCAGACTTCCTGATTCGAGGCTTATCACCCTATCCATTGCACCACGTACTCTGAACTCCTTTGGTAGCCATGGGATAAAAGTTTTAATAGTAATATAAGGAATAGACTAACTGTTCTTTACGTCATGACTAATGGGAAAATATGCTTGATATAAATGTATAAGTAGAACCCCTATCAGATTGCATGCTGTCTTGTGGGGGGGGGGAGGTAAGACAGGGGGAGAAAATTTAAAACTCAAAATCTCATGGAAGTAAATGTTGAAAACTAAAAATAAATAAATAAATTATTTAAAAAATACCCAGTGAGAGAGAACCCACAGCCTACTAAGGCAAGGCATTACGATTTAAGGCAGAGAAATCAGTTTAACCATTTCTGTACATTTGATATTAGCTATTCAGATATTTGATATTCTATATATTAGGTATTAACTTCTGCAAGCTTTTTTGCCTGACTAATGTCTGGAAATGACTATGTGATGTGAGAAAATCAAGAAAAGGAACACCTTCCTTGAGAAGGTCCTATGGCCCTTGCGAAAGCGATATTTAATCTTAAGCACTCAGCTGTGGACCACCAGTGTGCTAAGCTATTGCTACTCAAAACTGAAAGAGAACAAATTTAGGACCAATGAATGAAAGTTAAGATGACTGAAAGGAGAATCTTAACATCAATAATGATAGCAACAATAACAGCAACTACCACCCAGCAACCATCACAGCTACCCACAATCACCACCCAGCAACCATCACCACTACCCAGAAACCACTACTAATACTGAGAAACTGGGGCCACCACCTCTATCACACCCGCAGCAACTACCACAATACAACAACCACCCAAGCTGTTCACAAGTGGAATGAGCTCTTCTGGAGTGGGGGGAGGGAGTGGTCTCACTCCAACTGCCATCCTCAGGTTTTCAGTGGGTGGTCCTGTAAATAAATTTGTTGGCAATATTATAAACGAGACTCTTAATTAGGTTGAATTGCATGGTTATCGAGATCCTTTTAAGCAATAGAGTTTTTTTAAGTAATAATAATATAAGGAGTAGGAATGAATTCATTATTTTATTTTATTTTATTTTTTTCAATTCAATAAGCATTTATTAAGCACCTACTGTCTATAAAGTAGTGTGTTAGCTGCTGAGAATACAAAGGCATTTTTTTTAACATGAGTTTTTAAAACTTTGGGTTCCAAATTTTCTCCCTTCCTCCCTCCCCACCCACCCTCATTGAAAAGGCGAGCTGTACATGTGCAGTTATGCAAAACACTTCCATAGTAGACATGTGGTGAAAAACTAACTCCATTTCCCTTAATCCTATCCCACCCCCCCATTTATTCTATTCTTTCTTTTGATCCTGTGCCTCCTCAGAAGTATTTGCTTCTGATTACCCCCTTTCCCAATCTGCCCTCCTCTCTATCATCCCCCTACTCTCTTGTCCCCTTCCCCTCCTATTTTCCTATAGGGTAAGACAGATTTCCATACCCAATTGAGTGTGTATGTTATTCCCTCCTTAAGTCAAATCCTATGAGGATAAGATTCACTCATTCCCTCTCACCTTCCCCCATTTCCCCTCCACTGTAAGAGCCTTTTCTTTTCTGTTTTTTTGTGTGAGATAATTTACCCCGTTCTACATTTCCCTTTCTCCTTCTCCTAGTATAATCCTTTTTCACCCCTTAATTTTATTCTCCAGATATGACACTTTCATCTTCAACTCACCCTGTGCCCTCTGTCTATCTGTCTATCTATCTATCTATCTATCTATCTATCTATCTATCTATCTATCTATCTATCTATCTATCTATCTATC
>NW_020954604.1:780180-809703 GCF_900497805.2 Vombatus ursinus | reverse complement strand
ATCTATCTATCTATCTATCTATCTATCTATCTATCTATCTATCTATCCATCCATCCATCTATCTATCTATCTATCTATGTACATACATATAATTTTCTCCCTCCAACTACCCTAATACTGACAAAGGTCTCATGAGTTACAAATATCGTCTTTCCATGCAGGAATGTAAACAGTTCAACCTTAGTAAGTCTCTTATGATTTCTCTTCCTGTTTACCTCTTCATGTTCCACTTGAGTCTTGTATTGGAAAGTCAAATTTTCTATTCAGCTCTGGTCTTTTCATCAAGAATGCTTGAAAGTCCTCTGTTTCACTGAATGACTATTTTTTCCCCTAAAGAATTATACTCAGTTTTGCTGGGTAGGTGATTCTTGGTTGTAATCCTATCTCCTTTGCCCTCCGGAATATTATATTCCATGCCCTGTGATCCCTTAATGTAGAAGCTGCTAAATCTTGTGTTATCCTGATTGTGTTTCCACAATACTTGAATTGTTTCTTTCTGGCTGCTTGTAATATTTTCTCTTTGACCTGGGAGCTCTGGAATTTGGCTACAATATTCCTAGGAGTTTTCCTTTGGGGTTCTCTTTCAGGAGGAGATCGGTGGATTTTTTCAATTTCTATTTTGCCCTCTGGTTCTAAAATATCAGGGCAATTTTCCTTGATCATTTCTGGAAAGATGATGTCTAGGCTCTTTTTTTGATCATGGCTTTCAGATAGTCCAATAATTTTCAAATTCTCTCTCCTGGATCTATTTTCCAGGTCAGTTGTTTTTCCAATGAGATATTTCACATCGTTTTCTAATTTTTTTCATTCTTTTGGATTTGTTTTACAGTGTCTTGATTTCTCATAAAGTCACTAGCTTCGAATTGCTCTATTCTAATTTTTAAGGAAGTATTTTCTTCAGTAATCTTTTGGACTTCCTTTTCCATTTGGCCAATTTTGCTCTTTAGGGCATTCTTCTCCTCATTGGCTTTGTGGACCTCTTTTGCCATTTGGGTTAGGCTATTTTTTAAGGTGTTATTTTCTTCAGTATTTTTCTGGGTCTCCTTTAGCAAGCTGTTAACTTGCTTTTCATGATTTTCTGGCATCACTCTCATTTCTCTTCCCAGTTTTTCCTCTACTTCTCTTACTTGCTTCTCAAAATCCCTTTTGATCTCTTCCAAGGCCTGAGACTGATTCATATTTTTCTTGGAAGTTTTGGATGTAGGAGCTTTGACTTTATTTTCTTCTTTTGGTTGTATGTGTTGATCTTCTTTGTCACCAAAGTAAGATAATATAGTCTGACTCTTTTTGTGCTCCTTGCTCCTGATCCCAACCAGTTACTTGAGTTTTAATCTCTTTGTTAAGGTAAGAGTCTGTTTCCAGTGTGGAGAATGTACTGTCCCAAGCTTGGGGGGGTTTGTACAGCTGTTTTCAGAGATACTTCTAGGGACCTGAAAATTTTCAGTTCTTCCAAGGTGCTATGATAAGGGGCAAGGTATTTCCTCTCCACCGCCACAAGATCCACCACACCAGTGCTCCTCCTCAGCAGCGCTCTTCCTCGCCCCAGGACTGCCCCTCAAAAGTATGACTCAGATCCAAGCACGGGCAAGAGATTTCTGCCTCACCCCTGGCAAAAAGATCCTTGCAATCCCCCTCTGGTCAGCCACTCCATTCCCCCTCAGTCTGTGGGCTGGAAGCTCAGGACTCAGCCACTGCCCCGAGGGCACGCTCTGGACTTGGGGCTGAGACCTAGCTTCTTCTCTCACCGCAGTCACAGACTTTTCCCACTGACCTTCTAAGTTGTCTTTGGCATTCGTGGGTTGAGAAGTCTGGAAACCGCCACATCTGCCCACGATTCAGTCCTCTGAGTCCTGCTCTGGGGTTGCCGTGGCCTGCGCACCTACGCCGAACTACGCTCCTCTCCCAGCCTGGCGCGATATACCTTTCTGATCGGCCATCCAGGTTGTCTTGGGCTGGAAATTTGTTTTACTCTGTTTTTTTTGTGGGTTCTGCTGCTTTGGAATTTGTTTAGAGCCATTTTTAATAGGTATTTGGGGGGGTTTGGAGGAGAGCTCTAAGCAAGTCACTGCTTTCCCTCTGCCATCTTGGCTCCGCCCTGAATGAATTCATTGTTGATGAAGATATACTCAATGGGGATGAGTGCCAAACTCTAAATGCAGCAAGAGTTTGGATAAAAGAAATATTGGGAAGAGGAAAAGGAAGGTCAGAAGAATTAGGAAAAACTTTATGGTGCATATGAGACTTGAACTAGACTTTGAAGGCATTGTGATATTTGGATCATTGGACTGGTTTACTAGATACGAAGGAGAACTGGGAGTGGAAAGGAGAGGAGATAGACATTAGAGGCATTTTTGGAGGAAGAATTTGAAAGATTTGAAAACTGGATATTGTGGGTGAAAGAAAGAGATATCATTCCAAGCTTTCCAACCTGCATGATTAGGACAATGGTTATGGCATTTAAAAGTCTAAGGTAACCAGAGGTAGGAGTTGGTTTGTAAGAATAATGACAAAAGACAGTTTTATACATATCCAACTTGACAGGCTAGGTGGAAATCTAGGTGAAGATTTATCTAGTAGGGAGTTGAAGATGCTTGAATTGGAGATTAGAAGAGAGGTTGAGATTAAATGTACAAATTTAGAAGCCATCTGCATAAAAATTATAATATAAGCAATAGAAATTAGATCATTTCAGGAGAAAGACTAGAATGAAAAGAGAGATGAAGAGAGAACCACAAAGCAATACCCAGATTTAGGTAGTAGGATGATAATAAGGTAGTTAAAAAGGCAGAGGAATATCACAAAAGCCTTCATCACCTCTTGCCTGGACTATTGTAACAACCTTTTGATTGATGATGTTAAAGTCTCTCCCAACTCCAGTCTATCCTCCCCACAGTGACCAAAGTGATTTTCCTAAAGGGAAGGTCTGTAACCCCTGTTCAAGAGTTCCAGTAACTCCCTGTTATCTCTAGGATCAAATATAAACTTAAATTGGCATTTAAAGCTCTTAATAATCTGGCTCCTTCCTACCTTTCCAGTCTTCTTAGTCTTTACTCTCCTTCATACTTGATGATCAGTAGCATGATGGGGCAGCAAATGAAATTTCTTGAACACAACATTCCATCTATTGTCTTCTTGCATTTGCACACTGGCTGTCTCTCTCACATGGAATGCTCTGCTTCCTCACCTGTGCCTCTTAATTTCCTTGGCTACTTATGGTACTCAGCTGAAATCCCACCTTCTTCAGGAGGTATTTCCTACTGTTCTCTCAGGTTGTCTTCAACTATTCTATACATAACCTGTAGGCAGCTAGGTGGCACAGTGGATAAAGTGCCAGGCCTAGAGTCAGGAAGACTCAGCTTCCTGAGTTCAAATCTGGCCTCACACATTTACTAGCTGTGTGACCCTGGGCAAGTTTCTTAACCCTGTTTGCCTTACTTTCTTCATCTGAAAATAAGCTGGGGTAAGAAATGGCAAACCACTCCAGTATCTTTGCCAAGAAAACCCCAAATGGGATCATGAAGAATCAGACATGACTGAACAACAACAAACATAAGGCACATGTTGTCTCCTCCATTACAATGGAGGATGGAAGGGACTTCCTTTTTGAGGGGAGGAACTTTTTACCTTTTTTTTTTTTTGCTTTGTATCCCCAGTGCTTGCCAGAGTGCCTGTCACTTAGTAAGTACTTAAGTGCTTATTGTTTAGCTTGGGTGAACCCAGCTCTAGATGTATCATCCCATGAGCCTGTGCTTACCTTATGCATCAGATAATGAAGAATAGTATTCTTCTCATTATTAAATTTTGCATTCAAAAACCTTATATTCTTTTAAAATTTTTATTTATTTTATTTTTAATTTATGAAATAAAACAAACATTTCCTTCACAAAGTAGAATTTTTTTAAAAAAGACAAATGCACATGAAACTACAAATCTATTATGTACAACTTGCTATTCCTTTTAAATATATAATAAAGTTACCCTGCAAATTTCTTTTTTTCCCTTTTTTCCTTCCCTTTCTTCCCCCTGCCCTAAAGATGGCTACTATTAGACACAAATAAGTTTTTAGGATAGGAATTCATCATTTGGTAAAAATTATTGGGAAACCTCAAAAGCAGTATGGCAGAAATTGGTCATAGTTCAATATTTTATTCTATTTACCAAGATAAGGTCAAAATTAATACAAGACCTTATATTCTAATAGGGGAAGTCAATACACAAAATGGTGGGGAGGGTAGATGAAAGTAATTGCATAGGGCTATGCTGCTGAAGTCTGAAAAATCAGAAGCACAGCTGGGAGGGGAATGAAGGTTGGCCTGCCTGGACCCCTACCCAAAATGGAGCTACTGAGATTCACCACTGGGAGAAGAGGAGTAGCATCACAATAGAGAGATGTTCCAGAGTGAGAAGGTCACAGGGAAAGATGTATATTCCCAAGTGAGGAAGCTCCAGATGCTGAAGGAGATTCCAAGGTGAGATTGCAGCTGAGATGTAGTGGTGAAGTCTAGAAAGTCAGAAAATAACAACAATGACAGTAATAACTAGAATTTATTTAACACCTACTATATGCTAGACACTGTGCTAAGCACTTTACAAATATCTCCGGGGATAGATGTTAGTATTATTCCCATTTTACAATTGAGGAAAATGAGGCAAACAGAGGTTTAGTCGTTTGCAAAAAGTCAAACATTTAAGTGTCTAAGGTTGGATTTGAACTCAGGTGTTTCTGATCCCAGACTATACGCTGTTTAGCTAAGACATGATTGTTGCTTCTATGGAGCTTATAATCTTGATTAAGAAGAAGATGTCAACCAGAAGTGTACCTGTCCTGGTGGGTCAAAAGGTAAGGAGTACAAAAATAATATTAATCTGGAATTATAAGTAGAATTTCTTTCAAAATTAGCTCTGAAAATGCTATATGAGATTCAGCAAATTTCTTACATGTAAGTCTAAAAAGAGAGTCTGCTTCACTGACTTAATTTCACATTTTGTTATTATTTGATTTAATTAAAAGTGAAGCTTCTTTTAAGTTTAATATTTAACAACGAATATGTGTCTTTTATTTGCTGTTTTGTTGTTTGGTCATTTCATTCATGTTCAACTCTTTGTAACTCCATTTGGGGACATCTGAGTGGTTTAGAGTGGAAACAGAGGAGACAGGGAGACCAACCAGCAGGATATAGCAATAGTCTACAAATGAGGTGATGAGTATCTATGTCTATGTAGTGGCAAATGTTAGAGGTAAAAAGGGGGCATATACAAGAGATGTTATAAAGGTTAAATCAACAGGACTTGGAAAGAGATTGGGTATGGTGGTTGAGAAGGAGTTAAGGAATCATGATACTTAGGTTGTAAGCCTGAGTGACTGGGAAGATTGTAGTAATCTTGATAGTTGTAGGTAAATTAGGAGTAGAGGAGAGTTTATTGTGGTGGGAGAAGAGTTCAGTTTAGGCATGTTAAGTTTAAGATGTCTTTTGGACATCCAATTCAAGATATACAATAGACAATTGGAGATGTGAAACCAGAGGTCATCAGAGATGTTAGGACTAGATAATTAGATTTGAGAATCATCAGCATAGATATGATACTTGAATACATTGGAGATAATTGTGGTTACCAAGTGAAATATTATAGTGAGAGAAGAGAAGATTATAGAGTCCTAGCAAATGCCCATTACTAGTCAACATGACTGGATAAAGATCCAGCAAAGGAATCTGAAAGGAAAAGATAAGATAGGAAGGAGGAGAATGAGGATAGAGTAAGGTCACGAAAACCCAGAAAAAAAGAGAGTATACAGAAGAAGAGGGTAAAATTGATAGTTTTAAAGGCTACAGAGAAGACAAGAAGGATAAGGATTGAGAAAAGGTCATTAAATCAGGCAATTAAGAGATTATTGGTAACTTTGGAGAGAGAGTAGTTTTGGGTAATTGTGAGGTCAGAAGCCAAATTGTAGAGACTTGAGAGTGAGAGGTTATAGATTGACTTCTCAAGAAATTTTGGTACAAGATAGAAGGGTGATGTGAGATGATAGCTAGTGTGGCTAGATTCACCAGATTTTTAAAAATATATAATTTATTTATTTATTTATAAATTATTTATTTTAAATTGAGCTCCAAATTCTCTCCTTCCCTTTGGTATTTTCGCTACCAATTGAGAAGGCAAACACTGTGATATCAATTATACATGTGGAATTATGCAAAACATATTTCCATATTAACCATGTTGCAAAAAAAAGCAAGACACATAAAGTGAAAAAATGTATACTTCAATTTACACTCAGAGTCTATCAGTTACTTCTTTAGAGGTGGATAGCATTTTTCATCATGAGTCTTTTAGAATTGACTTGGATCATTTTATTGATCAGAGTAGCTAAGTCTTTCACAGTTGATTATCATTACATAATTGTTGCTCCTGTGTAAAATAATTTTCTGTTCACTTCATTGTGTCAATTTATATAGATTTTCCTAGGTTTTTCTGAAACCATACTCCTTGTATTTTTTTATACCACAATAGTGTTCCATCACAATCATATAACGAAAATTATATAGTTATTTCCCAACTGATCGGCATCCCCTCAGTTTCCAATTCTTTGTCACAACAAAAAGAGCTGCTATAAATATTTTTGTACATATAGGTCCTTTTCTTTTTTCTCTGATCTCTTTGGGATATAGACCTAGTATTTGTTGGGTAAAAGGGTATGTACAGTTTTATAGCCCTTTCAACATAGTTCCAAATTGTTCTCCAGAATGATTGAACCAGTTCAAAACTCCACTAACAGTGCATTAGTTTCTCTATCTTTTCCATATCCTCCCCAGAATTTGTAATTTTCCTTTATATTGTTAGCCAATTTGGTAAGTATAAGGTTGTACACAAGTGAGGGCTTTTTGAGAAAAAAGGCAGACATGGGCATGTTTGTAGAAAGCAGAGAAGCAGCCAGTAGACAGGGAAAGATTAAAGATAAGTGAAAAAGTGGGGTTGATAGAAAGGGTAATCTTCTGGAGAGGGTATGATGGAATGGGATCACTTGTACATGTAAAGAGATTTTCCTTGGTGAGGAGAAGGGCCAGTTCTTCATATGAGACAGAGATAGAGGAGATAGTGTCAGATGGTAGCCAGTAGACAGGGGAAAACTGAAGATAAGTCCTCCCTGAACATCCCATGTATCCCATAGCTTAAGCCTGGCAAGGTAAGATTGGTGATAGGTTAAGGTGGCAACAAGGGATTAAAAAAATCCCTTTTGAGTTGAAATGGTTCACTAACGAGTATAAATGGTAAAAGGGGGAAGAGTATAACCAGTACGGAAGTGATAGACCTGGAAAGAAGTGAATCCTCAGGGAACTGAAGGATATAGTGAGGATGAAGAACCAGAGTTGGAATTGCAAAGCGTAGGGAAAGACAGACTGAAAATAGATTGCGATCAGATAAGTGGATTTCAAAGTTCTTGAACATGGAAATGGTTCTTTTGTGGGTGATGGAAGGATTAAGGGTATGACTGTCGCATGGAAATTCCCTTATCTGATCACAATCTATTTTCATTCCATCTCTCCCTCTGCCTTATAATTTCAAATTCTGTTCTTCATTTTTACTCTCCCCCCTTATGAAGGAATGGCTTTTAATCTTATTAATTTCTGTCAGTTCCCAGAAATTATGTATCTCATAGTTTTATCAGAGACATACAATACAAATTTTTCCCAATCCTTATCTTTTTTTAATCCTAGCCGCATTGAATTTATTTGTGCAAATGATGTGGAATGGAGGAATAGGTCATAGCAAATGAGTAAGTTGAGGAACAGGGAGATTAACTAGAGGGAGTAATGCTATGCATGTTGTAGTCCCCTAGAATAATGTCAGGTATTAGGGAAGAAAGACTATAAGCCAGACACTGAACTCTTTGAGTAAAGAGGAGGAGTGTCCTGGATATCACTAGACAATAGCAGGTACTAGACTTTTATTTTGGTGGTAGATATGGATTGAATGGACCTCAAAAGAGGAAAAGTTACCGAGTGATAGTGATAGAAGGTATGCTTGAACATGGCAGTGGAGAGCAAGGAGTATTCCAATTCACCCACCTCAAGCACTGAGTTGAGGAGAATGAGTGACAGCAAAATCATTACTGAAAGGGTGGCCAGTGAGGCTCTTTAGGAGAGAGTTAGATCTTATTAAGAGTCAAAAGATGGAAGGAATGGGAAAAGAAAATATTTTTGATGAAAGTAAGTCAGGGTTACCTATGAAGTAAACCTTCCAGAGAGCAGAGTGGAAGGGTGGGTAGATTTAGAGTGGGACATGGGAGGGGAAGAGGTTTGAGGAGAATGGGACTAAGGACCTGAAGGGAAAATATAGAATGTGGTTGAGGCAAGGGACAATCTTTTCTGGGTACCAATAATGTTTTCATGGCCCTTTTGGATATGAAGGGGAGAATAGAGTCAGAAAAAAGAAATTCCAAGGTCCCTTTTGAAATCTGTTGTTTTATTCTTTGAGCCATGTGCTTATTGTTGGTGTGTTAGTTCACAGTTAAAATTATAATAGTGTTTGGGATTCAGATTAGTGTTTCAAGGATACAACTGTCTACACTGGTAGATTTTAGTGCACAAAATTTAATTGCTTGATTTGCTTATTAATGAAAATTCTTTTCTAGGAGATAAACCATTTCATTCCCCATTTAACAATAAGGCTTGAAATACAAATAGCTCTGGGATAGGAAACATGATGCTGAAGTGTAGATGACTAATATCTGATGCTTTTTTCTAAGTGATTTTGGCAGGTGGAAGGACACAAGTTCCAAAGGTGTTGAATGAAGAAAGGGGGACTGAAAGGGGAAACAGGGATCACTGAAGATAAACTTTACCTGCTTTACATATTTGTCTAGGGCTAACTTTGTCATATGACTATGTGTTTTAGTTTTCTTATCTGTAAAACAGGGTGCCCTATCTTCTTTTTCCTAGAATAATTAAAACATAAATATATTTGGGGATTGGGGGACTGCATCTGTGATCTGATTAGTGTGAGGAAATCCTGGTGTGGAAACTTTTGCCAAAATATACTGGCAACTTTTCTTTAATTTATAATCTTAGAGATTTGTCTAGGACATTGAGAAATTAAATGATTTGCCTAGGGTCACACAGCTGGTATGTCAGAGGTGGGATTTGAACACAAGTCTTTCTGACTCTAAGAGTAGCTCTCTATCCATTCTGCTTTTTCTTCACACATATTTTACATGAATACACAGACATGCATATGCAGTATGTGTATGTATATGCATATATATATAGTTTCTGTGTGTATGTGTATGCATATTTATATGCATTTATTGATATTAGATTTAACTTGGATCAACACATCCCATAAAAACCCATATCATTTGATACTCAAATTTTATCAAAGGATATTACTTTGAATAATGATATAGTTTAATTGCCTAGACATTAACTTTGAATTTGGACATTGTTCAGATTTTAAAAAAGCAAGAAAGGACAATTTTCTACTTTTATTGTAGAACCCCCCTGTTAAATATTTACAGGCTAATGTTTAATTGCATACTTGCCACCTTCACTGATCTTGACAATAATTAACCTGAAATAACTATTTCCATAACTGATATAAAAACACATTTACTTTCATACTTAACTCTTTTCTCTCTCAGGAAGCTAAATAGTTAAATAGTTGTGGACCTGCAAGTGTGCTGTGATTTGTCATGGAAAAAAATGTTATGAAAAATGTGTGTGAATGTTTGTGTATGTGTGTGTGTGTATGTGTACATGTGTTTATTATATAATATATAATAAATTATTTTTAAAACATCTGAACATTCAAAGGCAATGTCTGTGTAAAAAGAATGACTTGTGGTGCTGATATAGTAAAAATGACAATATTACTCAAATTACTGATTTAGTATAGTCTACTCAAATGTGATCTCATCAATGTGGATGGTCCCTCCAGTGATGTAGATTGCAATTCATTCATGCCTGTCCCTTCTGGGCAATCATTGTCCTTTGCCTCCCATAAATTTGCCATGGGGAATGGGGTTGGGGAATCTACCCATTGTGTAGAGGCCTTTCTCTTTTTTTTCCTCAGAAAGATACCAGTGGAACATGAAACCTAACCAATGGTTATCCCTCACTTTTACCCTGTGGCCAGCCCATCATGTTTTTCAATCATGCATTTAATTTATCCAGTTATTTTTCATATTTTCTTATGTTTTATGTATTGCAGCCTGCCTTTACTCACAATATACCACTTTATTGATTTTTGAGTCATATTTATTTTTAATTATTTGGAGATTGTAGTGTTCTATGAATTGTAGTCACTAACAGGACATTTTATTGAATTAGGCAAAATATCAAAATTCTTTTAGTGGAACAATAGAAAGCAATTTAATGAAAAAATAGAATTGAGTAAGTGGGGCTTGATTCTTCTAGACATTAAACTACAGTGCAAATCAACAATTGTCAAAGTCACTTGGTTCTGGGTAAAAGATAGAAATCTAAAATAGATCAATGTAACAGAATTGATAAGCAAGACTTAGAAACAAATGAGCATAGTAGTCTAGTGTTTGATATATCCAACACAAACTATTGGGGAAGAATATTTGGGAAAAACAGAAAGCAACCATATGTCACAATTAATGCCATATGGATAAACCATCTAAATTTAAAATGTCATACCATAAAAAATTATAGGAGAATGGAAGGTTATGACCTTCATAATTATGGATAGGGGAAGAATTAGTAACCAGATATGGGATAGAATGTATTGTAAATGGAAAAAAAAAGACAATTTTAATTATATAAAATTAGAGAGAATTTGCTTTTTTCAATTCAATGAAGCTAGCACAAAAAGAAAAGATACAGATTGGGAAGAATCTTTGTGTTACTCTGATAAAACTATGAGATACATAATCTCTTGGAACTGACAGAAATTAAGAAGACTAAAAGCCATTCCTCAAAAAGCAAGTGGTCAAATGATATAAACAAATAGTTTTGTTTACTCATTCTTCCACCCTTACTTTTTGAATTGGGAATTTTTTTTTGTTAAGGTCACCCTCTTGAACTTCTAGAGGAAATTTCTGGTTCTTATTTGACCTTGATTTGCATTCTCTATAATTTTGCTATTGCTTTCTGTGGGTATTGAGTGCTGCGATCTTCAGAGATCGTGGGCTTTGCTCACACTGGGCACCTGCTAGCTTTCAGTGAAACCAAAGCAATATGATCTAGAAAGAAGTTTGATTGTTTCTTTGTCTGAACTCTGTAGACTTCTGACTGTGTTTGGGTTTAGATGACAGAGCTATAGATTTGGCCCTGATTGGAGGCCTGGTAGACTGTTACTAGGTCCAGCTCCCCTCTCAGCTAGCTGGAAGGCTCTTCAAGTTCATAGTGACAGATTGTAGTTTTGCCCTTGTTCTGATCTTGGTTACTCAACTGCAGGCCTCAGACTATATTGGTGGCTGAATCTGAGATTGTTTTCCAAGGCCAAAGTCATACAACTTCTGTTCATGCTCATTGCCTAGTTCTCAGACTCCATCCCCCTCTCCTCACTCTAGTTAGTTGTTGCTAACTGCAGCTGTCAGTTGGCTTCTGCTCCTTTTTCAAGTCCAATATTCAGCCTTCGGCCAAGACCACTCTTTGCTGAGAAGCAATCCTAAGTTGACTCCCTCCTAGGTACATGTACCATCTTCACTCCACATTAGATTTTTAACCCAGTTCTGGGATACCACTGACAGAGCTAGCAGTTGGCTACTGTTCTTTTCCTGCATAGCATTAGTCCTGTCACTGATATATCTGGGAACAAATTATGTCATAGCATAAACTCCCAATTCTGTCCTAGCACTGGTAAGTTTAGTGTGACACCTTCCTGGCTAGACACTATCCTCAGTGCCCACAGTTCTCTGTCTAGCTTTTTATACCAACCTAGGCTGTATGATTTACTGAATTTTACTTGGATTTCTTGATGATGACTTGATATAGTGTGGTTTTTTTTTGTGTCTTTAGTGTAGTTGTGGAAGGAAGCTGCTTTCTCCTACTCTGCCATCTTTACTGGTCCCTTGTGAATGAAGAACTTGAAATAAATGCTATTAATTTCTAACTGAGAAAATGTTCAAAATCCTTAATAACCAAAGAAATTAAAATTAAAAAAATCATCCCATAACCCTCAAAAATACAGGATACCAAAAGTTGTTAAAATTTTTTTTATGGGAGTAGGGAGAAGGGCTATAGGAAGACATATATAAATTCCAATTCACTGCTTATGAAACTACAAATTAATTGAACAATTTTGAAAGAACAGTTTGGTATCATAGAAGAAAAGTTACCAAATTGTTCTTACCCTTTAGACACAGTCTACCAGTGGAATGGTACCGTAAGGATGTTATTGATAACATGAAAATATCTACACATACACAGACATTCATAGCCTCATTTTGTTGGAAACTAAACAAAAAAAAAAAAACAACTAGAAATTAACTACCTGCCCAGGGACTGGGGAAGTGTCTAAGCAGTGGATGCAGTGAGGTATTACTGAAACAGCATGGCCCTTTACAGAGAATGCTGGACGAGGCCAGAAACACTTGGGTTTAAATGCTGCCTCTGAAATTTACTAGCTGTGTGACCATGGGAAAATAATTTATCTTACCTAAGACTCAGTTTCTTCATCTGTAAAATGGGAATAATAATACCTATGGTACCCACCTTACATGAGATGTTTATAAGGCACTATAAAAATTTAAAGTGCTATATAAATACTATCAGTATTTTTGTTATTACTACTGAACATAAGAAAGAAGTTGCAGAATTCAGAAAATAGCATGAAGTGATGCAGAAGAAATAAAGCTGCTGCAAAAAGACAACATGCAGAATGACTATAATGTTGGAAATAGGGTCAGCATTGATAGGCAACAGTATTCTGGCCAAATACAAAGGTCAATGTTAATGAGTATTTGGGCATTTCTTGGAAAGTGTCTCATGTCCAAAAAAAAAAAAAAGAACTGTTTTTGAAAAATAAAATGAATGAGTGTGCCATTCGTTTCAGGTGTGTCGGCAAGTGATAGAAGATGATAGTTCGAGTGTGATTTAATGATGATCGATAGTGAGTAGGGACAGAAGCAATGAGTTAATTGACTAGGTCCTGATCAAAGTGTGCTAGATGCTTTAATGATACATCTTAGAGATGTGGTTTTTTTTCCTCCAAGGCATTTACATTCTTTTGAGGAATTTACATTCAGTTTACATATAATCCCATATAGTTTGTTGCATTTGAGGCCAGGAAATTCTTTCTCTGTCTGAGCATAAGGAGTACTTAATAAATGTTTGTTGTATATAATATGGTCAAGTCAACTATCCAGATAATACAGACTAAAACAAATCATTTTTGCCTTAAATTCTTTATCTCACTTTGTGTTTATAGATATAGCCTCCTGCAAACCTATACAATTGAGTTAGCACTTACTATATGTTGTCTTATGACATTTACTGATAACTTGGATGGATCTTAGGGTTTGTGTTTATGCATATCTAAGCTCATTTGTGCACCCTCTAGATTTGTATATTGTACTTGATTGCCTCATGGCATTATTTGGGGTGGTTTATTGTTCCCATAAGACTAAAGTTTCATTCATTGGGAGAGGATACCCCATCCTTTGCTGAGGAAGGCTGAAGGACCCAGTAGCAGGGGACTCAGATACTCAGTCAGTACTAGGACAGGAAAGAGCTTTAGAAGGGGTAGCACCACATTTTGAGCAGATAACAAAGACCTGTTTCTAGTGATCCTCTGCTGCAGATGCAGCTGGTTCAGACTTTTGAGTAAATTGATCAATAACCAGTAGATTACCCAGACTAACTAACCTAACAATTCAACCCAACTAGCATTTAATAAATGCCTAGTTATATAAGGTACTATGTTGGGTGATAAAAAGACAAAACAAAACAAAACAAAATAACAGCCCATGTCCTTAAAAAGCTTATAGTTTACTGAAGAGATAAAACAGAATAAAAAAATAATAACAATAATGGTTAACATAGAGATTTTAAAGTTTTAAAAGTGCCTTATATATATATATATATATATTAGCCCATTTAGTGTGAACATATGAACAGATAAGTATTACATGATAATAATAAGAGGAGGGAGAGATCATTAATGACGAAACGACTCAAGAAAAGCTTCCCATAGAACGCAACATAAGAGCTAAACCCTGAACAAAGCTAGAGATTCTTTTTTTTTCTCTGTAGTGGGGGTTAAGTAACTTGCCCAGGGTCACACAGCTAGTAAGTGTCAAGTGTTTGGTCTGAGGCTGGATTTGAACCCAGGTCCTCCTGACTTCAGGGCGGGTGCTCTATCCACTGCGCCACCTAACTGCCCCAAAGCTAGAGATTCTTAAGGGTAGAGGTGATGAGGGAGCATGTTCTAGTCATTATGGATAGTATGTATAAAAACGCAGATATGGAATGTGGAATACTGACTTCAGGGAACAGAACACAGGTCACTTTGACTTGAACATAAAGTGTCTGAAGGGGACTATTGTTCAGTATATACAGAAAAAAAATATGCTGAAGCCAGTTTGTGAAGGGTTTTAAATATTAAGCCGAGTAATTTGTATTTCATCCTAGGGACAATAGGGAGCCACTGGTGGTCTGGAGTAATGGAATGATGTGGTCAGACTCATTCTTTATGATGATTATGTCAGCAGCAACAAAATGGAAAATGATGAGTCTGAAAGCTAAGACTTCATTTAGGAGGCTATTGCAATATCTGGGTAAGAAGTGATGGGGTCCTGGACTAAGGTGATGGCCATATGTGTAGAGAGGAAATGGATTTAGGAACTATTATGGAAGTAGAGTTCACAAGACTTAGAAACTAATTGGATATGGAGGGTGAGGAATCAAAGATGACTCCAAGGTTGCAAACTTGGGTGTTTGCAGAAAAAGAGAAGTTTGCAGGAGGAGTGGGTTAAAGGAAAAATACAATGAGATCTGCTTCTGGGCCTACTGAATTCAAGATACCTGTGGGATGCGTAGTTGGAACTGTATAAGAGGTAGTTGGTGATTCAGGAGAGACTAAGTTCAGGAGAGAGACTAAGGCTGGAAATATAGATAAGAGAGTCATCTGCATAGAGATGATTTTGAACCTGTGGCAAGTGATGTTGTCTGCAAAAGAGAAGGCAGACAAAAAAGAGAATTGAGTCTAGGACAGAACCTTGGGGTATCTCTACTATTAGCATTTTTGTAATTAGAGCAGGACATTGCAGTAAAAGATTTAGGACTGCCTAGATGAGGAGAAAATTTCCATCCCTTTATGGTAATGACAAGAGTATCTGGGGAGAACTGTAGTCTACTGGAAGATTGGCCCTAAAGAAATGTAGCTCCACTAACAGAGAACAGGTGGTCATGTTGGAGTGAGACACATTAGCAAAGGCTAATATAATTGGTAATGGTTCCAGTTCTAAATCTTTGAGGGAATTTTGGGATTGGGAAAAGAGTGTTGGGGGGAGGACTTGGATGAGTATTATTTCCAATATCAGACAATGTTACCTGTTTGCCATTGAAAATTTGTCTATATCCCATCTCAACCTTTCCCAAACTAACTTGACCATGGAACCATTTTGGGCTTGAAATATATCAATAGACAATGTAAATATTGGTCTGGGGATATTGGATAATCTTATAAATAAGTGTGAGTTAGGGAAATTTTAAAGTAAAATATAGAAAAATCAAGTCCATTTTCATGCCCAAAGCATTGCTAAACACAGTTAAATATTTGAATGTACAAAATTTCATATTTAATATTTTAGAGGGAAAATAAGCATTGAAATCACCTCACCACTATTTGTATCCCATGGAATGCCAAGATTCTGGTTAATAGAATTTGGGAAATAATGTTTTTCCTAGAATTTTCATACTTGGAGGGTCATGTCACCCATTTGCATGTTTTTGCTTAGTTTATTTGAGTTGATTCTATTTTTGAAAATTGTATGCTTTCTTGAAATAGTATTTATAAGTTTTACTTAATAAAGACTTAAATTAAAGAATGGGAAACAGAATCTTGCTCTGCTTGTAAAATGAGGAAAATTATACAAAATACCTTCCCTCTCATTTGTACACACAAAAAGTTGCTACTATCAACAGGATTAACCGTTTCTCTTGGGGCATATGTTTCCAGATGCTTAAGGGGCCTATTCTAGCCTTGATATGATAGAGTAGTTTCTACTGAGACCAGAGAGAGTTACTTTCAGTCATCCTAGGAAGATGAAGTTATTCTTGGTTGTTAATTACTCTTTTTCTGTTGACTCCTATGTCATGGGGCTCCTGTTTTTGTTTTTGTTTTTTTTAGAAAACCTTACTGTGCAAAAGTAAACAATAACACCTTTACAGACAGCTCTGATGTATAATAACGAGGTAGCTGAGACAGAATTCTAAATAGAATGTCACCCATAAGTTTTAAAGAAACTAACCATTCCAATCTGCTTACCCATATCCTACCCATACTTCAAGACCTATAGTAAACATCATAAAGCTATCTCCAGTAATTCTAGCCAGCATTGATTTTTCCCTGGTCTGACTGCCTATGGAAGTTATTTTCTACGTCATATGTTTTGATATTTGGTAATATTCACTTTAGCACATGCTTACATACCATTTAGAGGTCATAATGTCAAGGACCTATGATTTCATCAGTAGGGGGAACTATAAACAGCAGGTTGTATCTAGTCTGAAACTTAGATGTCATCACAATTGCTCATGTAATTATTTTCATTTTGTCTTGTTTTTAATATGAAATTTTATTGATACTACAGAGAAACTATTTTATAAATACCAGGTGTAAAGAATGCTGGGTCTGAATTCTGTAGGACTTATGATGAAAGGTGCTGTCCATCTCCAGAGAAAGAACTGGTAACACCTGAATGTGGGTAAAAGATACTTTTTCTTTACTTTATTTTTCTTTTTTTGTTGTTGTTGTTTGTGTTTTCTTTCACAGAATGACTTACATGAAAATGTGTTTTGCATGACTACACATGTATAATCTATGTCAAATTGCTTGCCTTCTCAATGAGGGGGAGAGGTAAGGGAAAGAGAATTTGGAACTCAAAATTTGAAAAATAAATGTTAAAATTGTTTTTACATGTGATTGGGAAAAATAAAATATTAAATAAGATTTTAAAAAAAGAATGCTGTGTCTGAAATCAGAGGAACTTGGTTCAAATCATGATTCTTCATTTATTATCTGTATGACATTAAGCAATTCACTTCCCCTTTCTGTTTTCTTCATCTGTGCAATATGGGAGTTAGATTTAATGACCTCTAAAGTCCCTTCTATGGGAAGCTAAGTGATTCAGTGGATGGAGTCCCAGTTCTGGAGTCAGAAAGATTCATCTTCCAGAGTTCAAACCTGGCCTCAGACACTTATCAGCTGTGTGACCCTGGACAGATCATTTAATCCTGTTTGTCTCAGTTTCTTCAACTATGAAAATGAGGTGAGGAAGGAAATAGTAAACCACTTTAGTATTTTTGTCAAGAAAACCCCAAATGGGATCATGAAGAGTCAGGCACAACGGAAAAGCGATTGAACAACAAGGTCTCTTCTAGCTTTAAGTATATGAAGTTAAGTTTCATGGAAATTTCTGAGGTTTAGAAATTATAAGTGACTTATCCATGGCCATAGATTGTAAAAGGCAGATGTAGGATTTGAACCTAAGTCTTTTTACTCTATATAGTCCAGAAGTCTTTCCATCATGCCATATTACCTCTCATATTGGTTTATATTATGCTTCAATTATTTGCCATGCAATGTCTTATCTTCCTCATACTGTAAACTCCATGAGGAAAAATAGCTATATTCATATAACTTTTGTATTTCCCACAGTGAAAGGCACATAGTAAATGTTAAGTAACTACTTACTTAATGTAATTGAATTACACATGCAAGAAAAGAGAATAACTTGTTTTAGTCAGTTTTGAAATGACCTTCATTTATTTAGAGGAAGGAAGGAAACAAGCACTTACTAAGTACTTACTATGTGCTAGCCACTTAACAAATATCTCATTTGATCCTCACAACTACTCTCCTAGGTAGGTGCTATTATTATCCTCATTTTATTTAAGGAGACTGAGGCAGATAGAGGTTAAATGAGTTGTCCTGGGTTACACAGCTACTAAGTGTTTGAGGCTGAATTGAAATCTAGAACTTTTTGACTCTAGGCTAGCACTCTCTCTACTGTATCGCCTAGTTGCCTTATTTAGAGAAAGTACTAGTATTCATCCTTCCTGAAGAGCCCCAGTGACATCACAGTGGGATGTCTTGACTCGGGCATGAATTAGGCACAATTTCACAAAGTCATCAGCCTCAGTGTCTCTTTCAGAATCATCCAAGTCTAGTGGCAAGACAGAAGTCAAGATGACTGGCAATGGCCCAGGATGCAGTGGATGACCTTGGTGTTGATGATATCTGACCAAGCTCAGTGCCTCTTTCAGCCACCTTTTTGGCCCTTGGAACAAATTGTCCTCATTCATTCATTCCACCAGGGGAAGTCTTCACATGTTTGAAGTAGACATTCCTCAAAGTCATCGACAGGTTTGAGGCCTGTTGGTTGCCCTCAGTCTGGTTTAGCCTGTTTGCCAAAAGGGTTTTACTAGTGTGTAGCTGCTGTGCATGCTATAGCTTCATGGAGCGACAGGTGAGAGTTGGGAAAGGGCTTGGCAGGCCCTCACACCAAAGGTGCTAGTGCTCCCCGAACACCCCATAAACCCCAGAGACAGTGTAGTTGCCAGAGTCAGAGGTCCTAAGTCTGGGACTTGGATCCACCATGAAGTGGTCATGTAACTCTGGACAAGTCACTTTACTTCTCTCAGGTTTAGTGTACTCACCTTTAAAATATAGATAAGGATATTTGCATTATCTAACTCACTGAGTTATTACAAGGAAAGCACTTGGTATACTGCAAAGTGGTATATAAATATGAACCATTATCATTAGCAAAATTTTAATCTGAAGCCTCTTATACGTACACTTGGGCTTGATTTACAACCATCATGGCCAGGACAGTTTGTGCTAAAACAATAAAGGTATAAAAACTAATAACCCTTCAAGTTCATTCCTCTCTCATATGAATTAAACTCTTAAGAAAAAGCAGGGTTTAGGGGTTTTGGTTCCCTACAATGACATTGTCTAAGCTCCCCAGCTGATCACCAGCTTTTTATATTTCTATATGCCTAGATATTTATATGTTGTCTCCCCCATTATCCTTGAAGATAGGGATTGTTTCATTTTTGGCTTTTTATCCTCAGCTCTTATATGGTGACTAGTATATAAATATTTGTTAATCGATTGATTATTTGATGCTTTTATATGTCAGCAAGATCTCATTTTGTATCTAATCTTTTAAAAATTCTTTAAATTTATATTTTTTAAAAAAATTAAACTTAAATTCTTTAAATTTACATTTTAAAAAATGAACTTAAATTCTTTAAGTATCTACTGTTAAATTCAAAAGATGACAGTCAGTTAGTCAATAAACATTTATTAAACACCTAATATGGGCCAGACACTGGGAATACAAAGAAAGGCAAAAGAAAATCCTTGCTCTTGAGGAGCTCATGATCTAATGGGGGAACTCAAAGTCTAATGGGAGACAATGCACTCAGTTATAAAATCACAGAGTCAAGGTTGTAAACTAATTCCAGCAGAAAAGTAACTTTTTAAACCTTTGACTTATGAGGCTCAGCTTTAGCACCACCTTCTTCTATATGAAACCTTTGCTGATCCCCCTCACCAGCTGGTACCTTCCTGCCATTATCTTGTATTTGTTTTTTACATTTCTTATAGCTACATATGGTTTCTAACCCATGTTCATAAACTCAAAATCACAAAATTTAAGAGTTGGAAGGGATTTTAAGAGTCATTTAGTCTAACTCCTACATGAAATGTATCCACACTGTATCACCCCATTCTACTTTTGGACGACTCTAATTGTTAATTTTCATTGACAGATCAAAATTAATTTCTTTTCAATTTCTACCCACTGCTCCATGCCGGTATTGACTTTAACTTTTGTTTTTGTATTCCCAGAAACAAACAGTCCTGTCACATAGTAGATGCTTAATTAAATGACCTTGGGTTTCTAACAAATGAGGTTTGATTGGAAGAGAAAAAATGCTTGAGTTATGCTAAGATTGTCATTAGCAATTTTTGAAAAAGGTTATGTTTGTGGAGACTTAGGAAGAACCAGATGTACCTTTCTGCCAAGAGCCTCCTGCCAGCGGAAGATTGAAAGGAGAGTTGAAAATCACCTGTTTTCAGTAAAAGAAAAATCATCCTCCCCTTGATTCAAAACAAATTCAGAGTTTGACACCTCCCTTATATCGTGTGCATGATGTAACCCTTCTGTAGGTAAGCTCTTTGGGAGTAGTCAGTTCGTTTAGGTTTTGCTTTTCTATCCCCATTGTATAGTACAGTGTCTTCCTTGCATCTAGTAGAGGCTTAATGAATTCAATTGTTATTTCTCTTCCTGCTGAGGAGTACCATTCAATAAGGTTGACTAGTCTTTCAAATGGTTTAGAGTAAAGAGGAACTGGGTTAGCCTTGGAAGAATTGAAGACTTTGTGCTGGTGAATGTTCCAGGAGTAGAGTTGGATGATAAAGGGTTGGAAGGTCTCTGCCCCTGTAGAACGTAGTCCAGGGGTGAGGAACCTGCGGTCTCAAGGCCACATTTGACCTTTTAACTCCTCAAGCATTGCCCTTTGGCTGAATCCAAACTTCATAGAACAAATTCTCTTAATAAAAGGATTTGTTCTGTAATACTTAGACTCAGTGAAAAGGCTGCACCCAAGGACCTAAAGGCCACATGTGGCCTCAAGGCTACAGGTTCCCCACCCCTGACGTAGTCATTTCTATAGTCTCATGGTGCCAAATAAGGGTTTCTTTGGGCTCCATATCAATAAGTTGATGGTTTTTGAATGCTTACTTTTTGGAGCACTATTCTATGTCCTCATGGGAATAAAGACAAGGCAAATAGAGAGTCAGTCTTGCCAATTTGAGGAGAAAGGAAGCCCAACCTATGTATTGTGATTTCAACTAAGGCTCCCTTCCTCATAATGTTCTCTGTGATGGTGCCTGAAATTCTACCCTTAGAGATTCCTTTGGGTCAATCAGAGTTCCATGTTAAAATATATATATTTCTCAGTGTGTTAATGCTTTGCGTTATTGGTGATTTAAATCCAGTAGGATTTTATCAGCCATCTAGTCTAACTACCTCATTTTAAAGAAGAATAAACTGAGGACCAGAGAGATTAATAACTTTTCCATGATCACATAACTATTATCAGAGAATGTATTTGAACCCGTCGTCTTGATTCAAGGTCCAGCCCTCTAACCACTATGATGCCTCTCCGAAAAGATAGATTCCTGTTTTTTGTTTTTTTTTTTTGGTCCAAGGACACTTCTCATTTCGCCAGAGCATCGCTACTTTTTTCTGATACTTTCCATGTGATAGAGAGGAAAACCAAATTTTTTTCAGAAGATCTAAGTTCTAGTCCTACGTCAATCGTTCTGTGACTTTGGGTAAATCACACTCTTGGTCTTTTTAGACATAGAATATTTCTCCCCCTTAGAATAGAATCTAGTTTCCTTATTCCCATTCCAGTGTTGTTTTTATTTAACCATATATAAAAATTGGGTTAAATAATCTCCAAGCTCTGAAATTCTGTGATCCTAGTGCTCATACTACCAATACTAGTATTACTACCATTATTGCAATCTAGGACATATGTAATTGGATTGACACATCAGGACAATCAGAAGTAATATGGTAATCTTGGAAGTATCCTTCACTTTAAGTAAGGAATAGTACTAATGAGGCAGATTAAGGCTACTTACAATGTATGCATTCTTGCGCTTCAGGAGGGTTTGGGAGGAAATGATTTTGTTGGATATAAGAAATGAAGTAGCCAGGGCATTGAAATCCATAACTCACCATGGTTAATGAATCTTACTCTCCCTAGCCTAACACCGGAGGCAAAAGATAGTCATTGGTACCTATTAAATAAGAGCTAGGGGAAAAGGAATTACAGTAAAAGACCTCTTAAGATGTTTTCAAAGGAGCATCCATTAAAAACTTCTAAACTGGGAAAGCTTCCAAAGCAAGAAATGGAAAATAGCAGATAGGTTGCCATGAAAATTTGAACAGTTAATAAATACCGTTAGATAAGGATGATGATAAAAAATAAGCAGACCCTATGGGAAAATGTCATAAGCAGGAATCTCTTAAGTGGGTTTTTCTATCTCCTTTACAAAATGAGAATTTGTTCCCCTGAAGGTGCCAGGTAACCTAAACATGGGGCTTCTTTATGGACTCAAGTCTCCAATTTCAGCTTGAGAAACTACAGTAGTTCTCTCTTGGGAGTCACAAAGAAAAAAAGGGCCATATTGCTCCTTCCCCTCCCTGGTTCTCCAAGATAGCCCAAACTATTTTTGTGCCTTCTTAGACATTCCTTAAGCAGCATCTAGCCACCAGTGTAACATTATTCCTGGCTGCCCTGTTATATTTCCTTATACATAGATGTTAATACGTTCACCCCTCTGTTCAGAATTCTTCAGTGGCTTTCCAATGCTTCCCCCTAAAACAATCTAAACTCTTTAACCTAGCATTCAATGCCCTCCAAAGCCTTCCATTATCCTAGTTTCTGTCATTATATAATACTACTCATATACATATATAGTACTAATTACATACAACCTATTCTAATCAAGTCAGAGTGTATCTCCAATAGAATTATGTCTGTGTCTTTGCTTGTTCAGTTGTTTTTCAGCCTTGTCTAACTCTTTGTGACCCATTTGGGGTTTTCTTGGCAGAGATACTGGAATGGTTTGCCATTTTCTTCTCCATTTTGCAAATGAGGAAACTGAGGCAAACAGGGTTAAGTGACTTGTCCAGACTCACACAGCTAGTAAATGTTTGAGGTCAGATTTGAACTCAGGAAGATGAGTCTCCCTGATTCCAGGCCTGGTACTCTATCCACTGTGCCCTTAGTTGCCCTTGTCTTTGCTTACAATATACCAGGAGTGGGGAGCCTGTGGCCTCAAGGCCAAATGTGGCCCCCTAGGTCCTCAAGTGCAACCCTTTGAACGAATCCAAACTTCACAGAACAAATCCCCTTAATAAAACTATTTGTTTTGTAAAACTTGGTCTCGGTCAAAAGGCCGCACCCCTGGAGCTCAAGGCCACACGTGCCTAAAAGGCCACGGGTTCCCTGCCCCTGCATTGGGCCTTATTCCTGGGCTGAATTCTCTGCCGCTGTGTTGGTTCCAGCCCATCCTTCAAGGTTCAGGTTAAATTTCACTTCCTCATTTTTCTGTTGAATTTTGTTCTTTGTACTCATAGGTTTTTCTGTCCACATAGCAACTATCTCATATTCCTAACATGTTCTATTTTTCAGTAGGGTAATCTGTATATATTGTATTTTCCTACTAGTTTATAAGATTTATGGAGCAGGAACTATGTTGTATCTATTTTTGTAACTCCTTCAGTATATAGTACGGTGTTCTACATATAGTAAGTGCTTAATAAATAAATGTTTAAAACAAACGAAGGAAGAAATAGATTTTGGCACTTTTTTTTTCTTTCTTTTTTTCTTTTTTTTTTTGCAAAGCAATCAGGGTTAAATGATTTTCCCAGAGTCACACAGCTAGTGAGTATCATGTGTCTGAGGCCGGATTTGAACTTAGGTCCTCCTGCCACCAGGGCCAGTGCTGTGTCCACTGCACCACCTAGTTGCCCTTGGTACTTTTCTATATTCTATCTTTTATTGTTGCATTTGTGTATACAACATCTCCTACTAGATTGCGATCACCTTGAGGGCAAGGACTCACTGTCATTCTCTTTTATAGCACTTACAACACTGGCACAGTTCTTGGAATGTGAGAGATACCTAAAAAGTACTTGTTGAATTAAATTTTACATGGTACTGAAAAAAAAAAGAGATGGTAAAAGCCACTTCCAATTAGAGATGAGAGCATATGGAAGTGGGACTGCTATTGAAAAATTACTTAAATTATGCTCTCAAAACTCAAGTGGTCTGTGATCCCAACTATTTGGATGTTCCTTTAATCAACGAAGATTGAAACCCTTCCTTGCCTGCCAATCCCATGCCACTTTTGTCCAAAATCTCTCATAAATGTGGCAGGGTGGGGGGTGTCTTCTAGTGTCTTGGAGACCTTCTTCACTTTCTTCTGACTTCAATAGGAGACCAGGGAACACTTGGGCTCTCCACCTCTCATCACTCACACCTACTCCATCTTCTTTTCCTAACATACCTTTCCCTGGTGACATCTTTTACTCTTATTCTTTGAAATTCCTCATTGGTTATATGTTTCAACCTTCTCACACCCCCATACCCCTTGTCATTTCCTCTGTGTGAGGGAAACTGTTATTTCAGAAACTTGTATTCTACATCTTAAAGATATTTAGCCCTCTCAGTAGAATGTTAGTATTAAAAGGATGCATCTTTATTTCCAGAAGTTTGGGGTTATTAAAGGAGCTTTGCAAGTATCTGAAGGCAATCCAGCTTGTTCTCCTTCTGTCCAGTTCTGGGCACAACTTCTTGCTTTCCCAGTTATACATACCAATGGATAATCTTATACACTAAATTGAATGTCATTCAAATGAAACAACTCAATCCTGAACTATTTAGGCTGTGCTCATCCACAACAATTTAACAACACATGTTTATTATGCTGATCTTAGTTTCTATGTTTGGCACCCCTTTCCTATGCCTTTAATTTGAGCCGGTATACATGCCCTGTGGCCAAAGACATTGCCCATGCATTTGAGTATAGGAAATATTCCCGAATTTTCAACATTTCTCCTCTTCAGTGTTGTACTCCGTCTTTCCCTCCTCTGGTTTCCTTCATTCGGTCCTTCATTCGTCAGCACCCACTCCCTTTGGGTTGAAGAACACATTCTCACTCTTGCATATAAGAAGAGGTAGACTTCCTGCACTCTAGGAAGACCTGTGCTGGCTGTCCGGTATCTCCTCCCTGCTGTGCCAAAGACATCTCTGAGCAGTGAAATGTGCTCAGTTAGCCTTTCTTCATTGAAATCTTGAAGGAGGAGACCTGGGAAATCTTTCTGAGAGTTGATGCTTGTTTATGATAAATGTACTTCTGCTAACACAGAGGAATATGGAGGCTCTGAAGACATTTGCTCTGGCTGTGCACTTTTCAGTTTTGTGTGCTCCTGTTTAGAGTTCTGGTTTGGAGAAGGGTTGCAAACGTTATATTTTGTATTCTGCCATAACTCTCTTTTGATTTCAGACAGCTGGGTGGCACAGTGAATAGAATGTTGGACAAGAAATCAAGAAGACTTGAATTCAAATCCGACCTCAGATGTTTATTAGCTGTGTGACCTTGGGCAATATACTTAACCTCTGTTTTCCTCAGTTTTTTTGTTTATGGAGTGGGGGTGATAATAACAGCACCTACCTGCCAGGGTCATTGTGAGGGGAAAATGAGATAATTATTTATATAGTGCTTAAGGCACTATATAGATGCTAGCTATTACTACTACTACTAATTATTATAATAGTCATTGTTATGTTATCATTATCATTATTATTGATTTCCTGAGGCCACCTTTTAAGAGACTGATTTTTTTATCCTGTAGAGTCCAGGGATGAACCAGCAGTGAGTATTCAAGCCACAAAGACATGCTAGAAAAAACAGTTTGCTACTATTTCTCTGACCCTGTATGCAATCAAGAGGTTGGTGGTGATGGGTAGTGAACAAATACCCTGGGAGGTGTCAGAAATTCAGAAGCCAGGAAGGTTCCTCTCTTCATGGCCTCAGAGAACATTTGTTGCTCCCCTCCCAAATCAGAAGGAGAGAATTGAGCTCATTAGTAGTAAAGATATGTTGAAAATGCAATATTCAAATTTCGATTCATCTAACGATAATTCACATTATCTCAGTTAACAGATTTCTGATCTGTTAAACACACGGAAAATCTGGATTAAATATTAGCTCTCCTATTACAAGGAGATCAAATTTTGGACATGCTATAGTATGACTTAATTTCTAGGCACGTACTCAAAAGCATCCTTATGACCCACTGGATATGAACGTTCAACATATCAGAAAACCAGCTTTTGGTCGTTGTTCCTGCCTCCTCCTCTCCTATCTTGTCTTTTTCCCTGGCTCTGATCCCCTCCCCTATACTCAAAACAGATACTGAGCATTCAGTTTATTATGTAAAACCGAAAAAGTGCCTGTGGTGATACAGGTTTTTATAGCCATGCTTTTTTCTTCTGCTCAAATTACTTTGAGTATCTGTATGTCTGCAGAAAGTTGGAAGGTGGATACAGAAACCATGAGTGGACAAAAGACACCTTTAGAAGCTACAAACCAGCAACCAGAAAGGTTTTTAGCTGTAAGTCAGCAGACTTTTATGTCAAGCTTGGCTGACTAATTATTGCTTATAATTTGCATTAGGATTAATTAACTAATTAGAGAGGAATGTCTGAAGGCAAAGTTATGGCTCTGCTTGTCAAGCTGAGGACTTTAATTATTCTGATATTTTTAATTATAATCAGCTGCTGAATGAGTATTACATTGTCAGCTACTATTGCTAAAACTCGACTGTGCACAGGAGCTGGAGGAATTATGGGTACCTTTGCTACCATAGTTCCCCCTTCTACCAGTGAAAAGCAGAGCCAAGTGACATACATGAAGAAAACCACCTGGCTATAGCAATCTTTAAAACCATGTACACAACATTGAGCAAACCATGACATTTCAGGTTTGCATGCCAATTAAGACTGAGGTAGAAACTTTGCGTTAGCAGTATGAGGAAACCAGCCCTACACTCACATAACAACAGTGAATCTGATCCCAGCTGGCAAAGTGCCCATGGAGGAGGTGGTAGTATCTCTTGAAGGAACTGCTGGACTAAGATTGAAAAGACCTGAGGCTGTTTTCTGGGCCCTACTCTGGTTTCCTCAGGGGCTATGCATCTCAACTTCCCTCTCTGTAAAACTGAGGTCACAAGACTCGCCCCCATCCGATTTCCTCCTGGGACTGTTGTGAGAATCAGCGCTCCTCAGAGAAAGTTGTTAAATCAGTGCAACATATTGTTAGCTTCACTCTCCCATAAATGTGCTAATACACACGTACTCACGTAGCAGCTGATTTCACAAGACATCCGGGAATTTCTGCCAGAAGATCAGCACTCAGAATCCCATTCTTTATCCTTGACATTACATTTAAACAATGGTCAGAGATATAATGGGAAAGAAAAAAAAGTTTTCCAAATGATTCATCCCAAGATGAAACATTAAAACTGTGTCATGCCAGTTGGAGAACTAAAGGCTTATCTGTTCTCCTCAGATAATTACAACAGAGAAACTCAGAGCTTAAGTGATGTTAAAGGTTACAAATGACTTAAAAACTGGCAAAAGCCTGCAGTTTTGAAGTTGAGGCACAACTCAAATGCTGTGTTTATTTCTTTTCTTTTGTAAAGATGCCTAGGAGTGCATTCACAGTGGTGCTTCTATCACCCAGACACCCTCAAAGAACCCGTTAAGGTTTTCTTTGAGAATATGCTTTGGCAACCCTCACACTCCTGAACAGTTCATTGCTTGAAAATGCTTGACAAGGAGCAGACTGTACAATTAATTACTTCAATTCTCTGTGCAGGGGAAACCAAGCTGGTAAGTGGACTCTGGTCATTCTTATACACTTCCATTCCAGGACTGGGGAAACACAAAACTGGGCTTTCCAATGTTCAATTCACTTCCACTCTCATTTATTAAGCTCCTAATATATGCCAAGCTTTGTGGTAGGCACTGGGGATTCAAAGCTGAAAATAAAATAATCTTTGACTTCACGGAGCTTACATTTTAATTGTGAGCTGAAGGGTGGGGAACAGTATACACAAATAAGTAGTTAAAATATACGAAATACACACAAATATTATATAATTGAGGACTGATCAAGGAAGGTTTAAATCAATCAATCAATCAATCATTTGTTGAGTGCTTCTTATATATCAGGCACTGAGGATACAAAGAAAGGCAAAAAAATGCCACTGATCTCACAGAGATTACATTTTAGTGGGAAGATACCATGTATGGTCACACAAGCTATTTAGAAGTGATGGAAAGGGGCAGCTAGGTGGTACAGTGGCTAGAGCACCAGCCTCAGAGTCAGAGAGATCTGAGTTCAAATCCAGCTTCAGACCAGATGTTTGACACTAGTTGTGTGACCCTGGGCAAGTTACTTAACACCAACTGCCTCAAAAAAAAAATAGAATTAATGGAAGGTAACTTTAGAGGAAAAGCCTCTAATAATAATAATAATAATAGCTAACATTTATTTAACACTTTAAATTTTGCAAATCACTATGTTTTGCAAATCGTTATTTTTTCTACTTGATCCTCAAAACATATTTTAGCATCTGGGGTTTGTTGTTGTTCAGTCGTCTCAGTCTTGTCTGACTCTTCATGACCCCAGTTGGGGTTTTCTTGGCAGGGATACTGGAATGGTTTACCATTTCCTTCTCCGATTCATTTTTCTGATGAGGAAACTGAGGCAAACAGGGTTAAATAACTTGCCCAAGGTCACACAGCTACTCAGTGTCTGAGGCCAGATTCAAATTCATGAAGATGAATCTTTTTGATTCCAAGCCCGGTGCCCTATCCACTATGTATAAGTAAAGCCCTCCTCCTGCAGGTAGCAGTTGAGCTAAGCCTTGAAAGGAGGTAGTGATTCTAATAGGCAGAGGTAAGAGGGCAGAGCCTTCCAGTCATGGGATGTAGTCTATGTAAAGTCATAAAAGGCAAGAATGTAGTGTACAGGGAACATGCTCAGTGTAGAACAAGGAAGCGTTGCCTTTAAGTTGGGTAGACTTAATCTGCCTTGGAGCAGAAGCTTATGCTGTGGAAGTAATTTTGTTTGGGCTACCATTGATTATCATTCAGTCAGTCCAAAAGTGTGTATTAATCACTACCTATGTGCCAGGCATTGAGCAGACTGGAAAGATAAGGATGCATATTATAAACTAGAGAGTATCAAGGACAAGGTGGATTGTTCTAACTCCCTACCAGCTGCCTTTCCCACCTAGGGATGACTCCAACAGAAGGCTTGCTCATTGGTTGGTAAAGTAAGACCTAGCTCAGGATTGCTGTTTCTTGAGGAGAACCAGCCAGGCTGCTCATTTAATTCCCAGCTCAACTCACTGTTTGGATTGTTCCACCTTCCTATCATCTTTCTTCTTCTCTACCTGACTCTTCTCTACCCTTTGCCCCTTTCTAGCTCCTTTTTGTGTTTTTTCTTCCCTTTGTACAAATGTAAACTTGAGAGTAGGGAACATCTTATTTTGTTAAATTTGTATACCCAGTATCTATCATAGTGCCTGGCATATAGTAATCATTTGATCTTTCTTCCTTCCTTCCTTCCTTCCTTCCTTCCTTCCTTCCTTCCTTCCTTCCTTCCTTCCTTCCTTCCTTCCTTCCTTCCTTCCTTCCTTCCTTCCTTCCTTCCTCCCTCCCTCCCTCC
>NW_020954604.1:750200-780080 GCF_900497805.2 Vombatus ursinus | reverse complement strand
ACTGTCTTTCTTTCTTTCTTTCTTTCTTTCTTTCTTTCTTTCTTTCTTTCTTTCTTTCTTTCTTTCTTTCTTTCTTTCTTTCTTTCTTCCTTCCTTCCTTCCTTCCTTCCTTCCTTTTTGATGGAGATACCTATCTATCTATCTATCTATCTATCTATCTATCTATCTATCTATCTGTCTATCTATCTATCTATCCATCTATCCAGAAGGATGGGAGACCTTAAGTCTCTGTCATATTCAATCAGTCAGTCAACAAGCATTTATTAAGCTCCTTTTATGTATGCCCCAGGCACTGTACTAGATGCTGGGCATATGAAGACAAAAATTACATAGTCCTTACCTTCCTTAAGTGTATTGGAATAAAAAAGATTGATTGAAAGGTTTGAGATGTTTAACTTGAAGAAGAAAAGAGTCAGGAGGAACTTGATAGTTATTTTCAAGTATTTGAAGGGATATAATGTAAAAGAAGGATCAGATGTGTTCTGTTTGGTCCCAGAGGGAAGAATTAGGAGCAAAAAATGGAAATATAAAGAGGTAAATATATGCTTTACATCAGGACAAACTTAATACCATTCAGAGCTAACCAAAAGTGGGAGGAAATTAGTTCTCTCTGTATTAGAAATCTTCAAGTAAAGTAAAGGTTGAATATTCCCTTGTTATACATGTTGTAGTGGAATTCCTTTCCAGGTATAGTTTGGACCAGATGGCTACTGAGGCCCTTTTTTATTCTATAGCTTTTTTTAAAAAAGTATACTGGTTTTTATTGTTATCTTTTTATATCCAAATCTTCTTTGCAAAAAACAGTTCATTTTTAAATTTGAATTTAAAAAATTTTATCTTTTTATTCATAATTTCTTGTACATAGAACATGTCATACCTGTTTGTTGGACGAGGTTAAAAGATAATAGGTCTCATTCATATCAATGCTGTGAATCATATTCTTATTTCAAGTATTATACCAATTTTGCTGATGAGGAAACTGAGACCCAGAAAGATTATATCAATTACTTGTGGCTGCTCAGCAAATAATTGACAGAGCTACAACTTTAATCCAGATCTTCTGACTTTAAAAGCAATATCCTTTAACTCCATTATGCTATACCTTGTCTCTTTAAAAGTCACCGTGATTTCCATGTTTATTCCATTTCCTTCCTTTCACTCTTTTTTCTGGGAATGTGTCACCTAGTTGTGTAAATCCTATGTTCTTCTGGGTTCAATGGAACTGCTACCTTTTCTTTGAGACTTTCTCCAAACTATTCCAGTTCTCTCATCTTCAGCTATTATATCTTTGCAGAACCTGGATAAGACATCTGTGTACCATAGTTCACATTTGAAAATTGGGCCCCCTGTTCTTAGCTTTCAAGTACATGGTGACTTATCAAAAAAATGCTTAAAAGCCACAGAAAGCAGAATTTACTAGTACTAAGAATGTGGACATTAATGAAAAGTAATCTTAAAAAGTGTTTCTCATTCTTCCCTACTTTGTTTACCTGTATGTGCCTCTTCTGCCTCTATTCAAATGATTCCTAACTTATCTCTATCCCTTATTTCCTCTACTTCCAAACCATAGTTTCCAGCTGCCTGCTTTATAGCTCCTTTCAGTTCCGTGGCCCCCAGCATGCCCCAACATAAAGCATCTTCTACTTTTCTGAAACCTAACCCTTTTGTTGTCCTCCCTGTTTCTGTCAGTGTTAATATTGTTCTTCCACTCACTCATGCTTTATAACCTGTTCCTCCCTATTCCTCACCTTCCACATTCAATCAGTTGCCTAGTTCTTTTGATTCTAATTCTATAATTTCTTTTTTTAAAATAAATTATTGATGGCTTTTTAAACACTACAATCATTTTCCAATAAATAACCTCATTCTATGGATTCCTCCTTTGTATCAAAGAAAACCAGTTTAGCAAAATGAACATAAGTAAGAATTTGTTAGCTTAATCAATGTTCAGCATGTGTAATCTTCTCTTCTTTTTCATATGACTATAGATATCTTTGATTTTTTTTCTTCTGAAAACTTCCCATTCATATCCTTTAATCATTTATTAATTGGGGAATGACTTGTATTCTTACAAATTAGAGTCAGTTCTCTATATATTTGAGAAATGAGGCTTTGTCAGAGAAACTTACTATAATTTTTCCCCTAGTTACCTCATCATCAATGTGCCAAAGAGGATGAGTTTATAATTCTGAATGATTTTAATGCTAGAATAGGCTCAGACTACCAGACATGGGAAGGAGTCCTTGGAAGAATGGAGTTGGAAACAGCAACAGCAGTGATCACTTACTACTGAAGACTTGTGCATCTCATGACCTCTTATCACCAACACGATCTTCCATTTGCCCAAACGTAATAAAGCTTTGTGGATGCACCCTTGCAGCAAACATTGGCATTTAATAGACTATGTGATTGTAAGGAGAAGAGACAGACAGGATGTGGCAGTGTCAAAGTCAATGTGTGGCACGGACTACTGGACTGACCATAGACTTATCCTCTCCAAGCTAAATATTCGCATTCAACAAAAGTGGTGACCTTAAGGCAAAATGGCTACCAGAAGAATTAATGTCAACAGATTAGAGGCTCTCTGAGCAGGAACAATTTGTTGCTAACTTGGAGGGAAAGTTGAGCCAACGTACAGTTGGCAGTAGTAGAGCAGAAAAGGAGTGAGCAGCTTTCAGAGATTTAGCATGTAGCACTGCATCTGCTCATATGGGTCAGAACACTCACAAACATCAAGACTGGTTTGACAAAAAATATGAGGAAATTCAGAAGCTGCTAATTGAAAAACAAGAACTCTACAGGGTTTACCAGCAGGTTAATTCATCTATTTCTAAGAAGGAAGCATTTAATTCCATAAAAAGTAAAGTACAAGCGAAGCTTAGAGAGATGCAGGATTCTTGGTTCAGTAAGATGGCAGATGAAATTCAGTTTTATGCTGATAGTAACAATCCAAAGTGCTTTTATGATGCCCTGAAGGCTGTTTATGGGCCAGAGACCTATGGTGCATCTTACCTACTCAGTGGTAATGGAGCCACATTGATTAGTGATAAGGACATGATCCTAGATAGATGGGCTGAACACTTCCATAGTGTTCTCAACAGACCATCATCAATCAATGCTAATGCCATTGACCATTTACCTCACATTAAAGTCAATCCCTCGCTAGCTGTATTTCCAATTGAAGAAAAGGTTTTAAATGCTATTAAGTTCCTTTCATGTGGCAAAGCATCTGCTGATTCTTTTCCAGCTGAGATTTACAAGGTGGGGGGGGTCCATTGCTCATGCAAAATCTGACTGAAATTTTCCAGATTATATGGCAAGAGGAGGTTATTCCCCAGGAGTTCAAGGATGCTGCCATTGTCCACCTGTATAAAGGTAAAGAAAATAAATTGTCCTGTGACAGTCACAGTGGGGTCTCTCTCTTAGTCATTGCTGGCAAGATCCTTGCCACAGTCCTCCTTAATAAGCTGATCCTTCACCTGGAAGATGGTCATCAGCCTGAGAGACAGTGTGGCTTCAGAAAAGTTCAAACGATGGTTGATATAATCTTTACTGCATTTCCAGGAGAAATGCCAGGAGAAGAACAGAGGTCAGTACACAATGTTTGTAGATCTGACTAAGGCCTTTGATACTGCCAATCATGAGGGTTGATGGAAAATTATGGCAAAATTTGGGTGCCCAGAGAAGTTTATCTGTATTGTACATCAATTTTGTGATGTCATTGTTGTCATTTTTATTATATTGCCTTGGCCTAACTATGAGCAATTAATATTTTTAAATTGTTTAGATCTGAATTTGTTTGTACGAAAAGTGTTTTGCAATTGTGTTGATGTAGTACCCAGGTTTGGCTTGGTAGGTAGACTCTCCAGTATTTTCAATTGTCTGCAGTTATTCTAAATGGAATTTCTGTTTCTATGTCTTCCTGGTGAACTTTGTTATAATATATAGAAATGCTGATGATTTACATGAGTTTATTATATATCATTCACTTTGCTGAAGTTGTTAATTATTTCAAGTAGTTTTTTAATTGATTCTTTATTTAGGATTCTTGAAGTATAACATCATATCATCAGCAAAGAGTGATATTTTTGTTTCCTTATTGCCTATTCTAATTCCTTCAATTTCTTGTTCTTCTCACTGCTATAGCTAGCATTTCTAGTGTAATACTGAACAATAGTGGTGATAATGGACATTGTTGTTTCATCCCTGCTCTTATCAGAAAGGCTTCTAGCTTAACCCCATTACAAATAATGCTTACTTATGGTTTAGGTAGATACTACTTATCATTTTAAGGAAAGCTCCATTTATTCCTATGCTTTTTGATGTTTTTAATAGAAAGGAGTATTGTATTTTGTTAAAAACTTTTTCTTTATTGAGATAATCATATGATCTTTGTTTGTTTTGTTATAGAAGTGGTCAGTTATTCTGGCAGTTGTTCTAATATTGAAGGAGTCCTACATTCCTGGTGTAAATCCTACATAATCATAGTGTATTATCTTTGTGATATGTTGCTGTAATCTCCTTCCTAGTGTTTTATTTAAACATTTTACATCAATACTCATTAGGAAAATTGTTTTATAGTTTTTTTCCTCTGTTTTTGCTCTTCTTGTTTTAGTTATATTCGTGTCAAAAAAAGGAATTTGGTAGGACTCCTTTTTTTGCATATTTTTCCAAATAGTTTATATGCTATTGGAATTAATTGTTTTTTAAATATTTGGCAGAATTCATTTGTGAATCCACATGGTCCTGGGGATTGTTTCTTAGGGAACTTATTTATGGTTCTTCAATTCTTTTTTTTTTAAAAAAAGTACAGCTATTTCACTGTTGTGCTTATTCTTCTGTTAATCTGGGCAGTTTATATTTTTTGTAAATATTCTTCCATTTCGCTTAGATTGTCAGATTTGTTGGCATATAATTGGACAAAATAACTCTTAAAATTGCTTTAATTTCATCTTCATTAGTGGTTAATTCATTATTTCATTTGTGATTCTAGGAATTTGGTTTTCTTCTTTCTTTTTTTTTTAAATCAAATTAACCAATAGTTTTATTTTTTTCATAAATCAGCTTCTAATTCTATTTATTACTTCAGTGGTTTTCTTAATTTCAATTTTATTAAACTCCTCTTTCATTTTCAGAATTTCCAATGTGATGTTTTAATTGAGGACTTTTAATTTGTTCCTTTTCTAGTTATTTTTTTTTAATTGCATGCCCACTTCATTGATCTTTTCTTTCTCTATTTTGTTTGTGTAAACATTTGAAGATACAAATTTTCCCCAAAATAGTGCTTTGGCTTCATCTCATAAATTTTGGTCTGTTGTCTCATTGTTGTCATTCTCTTTAATAAAATTATTGATTGTTTCTATGATTTGTTTTTTGACCCACTCATTCTTTAGGATTAGATTATTTAGTTTTCAATTAATTTTTATTCTATTTTTTCTATAACCCTTTATTGAATATAATTTTATTGCATTGTGTCTGGAGAGGATACATTAAATATTTCTACTTTTCTGCATTTGGTTGTAAGGTTTTTATGCCCTAATAAATGGTCAGTTTTTGTTAAGGTTCTATGTATAGTTGAGAAAGTGTATACTCCTTTGTATTCCCATTCAGCTTTCTCCAGAGATCTATCATATCTAACTTTTCAAAAATTCTATTCATCTCCTTAACTTCTTTCTTTTTTATTTTGTGGTTAGATTTATCTAGTTCTGAGAGGGGGAAGTTAAGGTTCCCTACTAGTATAGTTTTATTGTTTACTTCTTCTTGGAACTAATTTAACTTTTCCTTTACGAATTTGGATACTATACCATTTGGTGCATATAAGCTTAGAATTGATATTACTTCATTGTCTATGGTACTTTTTAGCAAAAGATAGTGTCCTTGTTTATCTTTTAATTAGGTCTATTTTTTGTTGTTGTGTGAGATCATGATTGCTACCCCTGTCTTTTTTTTTTCAACCAGCTATAGCATAACAGATTTTGCTTTAGCTTCTTATTTTTACTCTCTTTGTGACTCTATTTCAAGTGTGTTTCTTGTAAATACTATATTGTTAGATTCTGGTTTTTAATCCATTCTTCCATCCACTTCTATTTTATGAGTGAGTTCACCCCATTCACAGTTATGATAACGAACTGTGTTTTTTCCTCCATGTCTTTTCCTCAATTAAACCCTTTTCCCTCCCTCTTAATCTGTCCCTCTTTATGAATTTGTTTTGCATCTGATCACTGTCTCCCCTAATTTCCCCTCCCTTCTATCAGCCCCCACCTTGCTTCTTCATCTCTTATCCCCTCTACTTCCCTGTAGGGTAAGATCAATTGCTATACCCAAATGAGTGTGTATGATATTCCCTCTTTGAGTCAGTTGTGATGAGAGTAAAGTTCAAGTGTTATCCACCCCTTCCATCGTACCCTCCAGTGTAAAACCTCTTTCTTTTTTCTTCTTTACATCAGATAATTTACCCTATTCTGTCTCTTTCTTCCCCATTCTCCCAGTACATCCCTATTTCTCACTCCTTGAATTTATTTTTTGAAATCATCCCATATTAGTCAACTCACACCTCACTCTTTGTCTATGTATACTCCTTTTAATTGCCCTAATAATGATAAAGTTCCTAGGACTTAAAAGGATCTTCCCATGTAGGAATGGAAATAGTCTAACCTTATTGAAGGCATTATGAGTTCTCTTTCCAGTTTGCCTTTTTATGTTTCTCTTGAATCATCTGTTTGAATGTCAAATTTTTTTATTCAGCTCTGATGTTTTCTTCAGGAATGCTTGAAAGTACTCTACTTCATTAGACATTCATATTTTCCCCTGAAGAATTATACTTGGTTTTTCTGGGTAGGTGATTCTTGGTTGTAATCCTAGCTCCTTTGCCCTCTAGAATATCATATTCTGAGCCCTCCAGTCCTTTAATGTAGAAATGTTAAATCTTGTGTTATCCTGACTGTGGCTCCATTATATTTGAATTATTTCTGGCTGCTTGCAATCTTTTCTTCTTAAAGTAGAAGCTCTGGAATTGGGCTCTAATATTCCTAAGAGTTTTCATTTTGGGATCTCTTTCTGGAGTGGATTGGTGAATTCTTTCAATTTCTATTTTACCCTCTGATTCGAGGATATCAGGGCAGTTTTCCTTGATAATTTCTTGAAGAATTATGTCAAGGCTCTTTTTTTTTTTTTAATGTAACTCTCAGGTAAGCCAATTCTTAAATGATCTCTGCTTGCTCTATTTTCCAGGTCAGTTGTCTTTCCAATGAGATATTTCACATTTCCTTCTATTTTTTCATTCTTTTGATTTGGTTTTATAGTTTCTTGGTGTCTCATGGAGTTATTAGTTTCTACTTATCCAATTCTAATTTTTAAGGAATTGCTTTCTTCAGTGATTTTTTGCACTCATTTTTTTCCATTTGGCCAATTTTATTTCTTAAGGAGTTCTTTTCTTCAATGAATTTTTTTATTTCTTTTTCCATTTGGCCAATTCTGCTTTTCAAGGTATTCTTCTTTTCTTCAGTGGATTTTTGTGACTTTTTTTTTTTACCTTTTAGCCGATTCTGTTTTATTAAGGTATAATTTTCTTTAGGATTTTTTTGTGCCTTGTTTTCAAGCTGTTGACTCTCTTTTCATGATTTTCTTGCATCACTCTCATTTCTTTTTGCAATTTTTCCTTTACCTCTCTTATTTCATTTTTAAAATCTTTTTTGAGCTCTTCTGGGAATTCTTTTTGAGTCTGTGACCTATTCACATTTTTCTTCAAAACTTTGCATGTAGCTGCTATGACATTGTTGTCTTCTGGGTTTGTGTCTCCCTCTCTCTATAGTTTGGGTCTTCTCTGTCTCCACGGTAACTTTCTATGGTGAGGTTCTTTTATTGTTGTTATTGTTGTTTGCTCATGTTTATAACCTATTTCTTGACTCTGAACTTTATGCCAAAATTAGGCTCTGCTCTCCAGATGGAGGGGGAACTGTCCCAAGCTTCTCAGGCCTTTCTTGCTGCTGCTTTCAGAGCTTGCTCTGGCCCTTATCCAGGTAGGGACTTCATTCCTTAGTAGCCATCAACTTTAGCGCTCCTCCTGAAATGCACTGGAGAGGCAAATGCTGCAAATGCTGGCTGTGAGAATATTGCACACATTCAGAACAAAAACTATGCAAGAGAAGTGCCATAAAGTCACCAGAGAAATGTATAATTGGAAAAGAAGGTAGACTAACCATGTGATGAGAGCAAATGCTAACTAATGAATGCTTCCTAGCGCACAATGTCAGGGGATGTAGAAGGAGGCATTAAAAATTTTGGGTAAATTTAGGACCAAAGAAAATATGGAGAGCATAACAAAATACAAAATAGATAATTTTGATTATATAAAAAATTAAAGTTTTTGCACAAACAATACCAATGCAACCAAAATTAAAAGGAAAGTAGAAAACTGGAGAGGAAATTTGCAGCAAGTATCCCTGATAAAGTCTTCATTTCTCAAATATATAGAGATTGAGTTAAATGTATAAAAATACAAGTCATTTTCCAATTAATAAATGGTCAAAGGATATGAACAGGAACTTTTCAGATAAAAGAATCAAAGTTATCTATAGTCATATGAAAAAATGCTCTAAATCACTATTGATTAGAGAATGAAAATTGAAACAACCTTCAGATACCACTCCGTACCTGTCAGATTGGCTAATATGACAAAAAAAGAAAAAAAAGAAAAATGATAAATGTTGGAGGGGATGTGGGAAAACTGGGACAATAATGCATTGTTGGTGGAGTTGTGAACTGATCCAATCATTCTGGAGAACAATTTGGAACTATGCCCGCAGGGCTATAAAACTTTCAATATTACTGCTAGGTCTACATTTCAGAGACATCAAAAAAAGAGGAAAAGGACCTATTTGTACAAAAATATTTATAGTAGCTCTTTTTGTGGTGGCTAAGAAATGGAAATTGAAGGGATGACCATCAATTAGGAAATGACAAATTGATTTTGTCATTTGGCATATAATTGTGATGGAATATTGTTGTGCTATAAGAAATGACAAGAAGGATGATTTCAGAAAAATCTGGAAAGACTTACCTGAGCTGCTGCAAAGTAAAGTCAGCAGAACCAGGAGAACATTGTACATAGTAACAGCAAAATTGTACAATTAAGAATTGTGAATGATGCAGCTTTTCTCAGCAATAAAATGATTTAATACAATCCTGAAGGACTCATGATGACCCATGTTATCTGCCTCCAGGTAAAGAACAGATACTGTCTGAATACAGATTAAAGCATGCTATTTTCACTTTCTTTCATTCATTTTTTTTAAATTAGAGTCTTCTTGCACAAAATGACTGATATGGAAATGTTTTACATGATTATACATGTATAACCTATATCAGATTTGTTACCATCTCAGGGAAGAGAGAGGAGAGGGATAGAAATTGGAACTCAAAACTTTATAAAATTTTTTAAAAATTATTTTAACATGTAATTGGGAAAAATAAAATAGTATATTAAAAAAGAGTGTTGGGTAGATCCCCAACCTTGTTTCCCAACCTCTACCTTGTCCAGAGATTATGTGAGGACATGGACAAGAGTAGCACAGAAGGAAAAGATTATAACCTGCATATTTATAGACAAAACCTGTGCTGATGAGATCACAGAGCCTTTGAAGCATTGAAGTTGAAAGTTTCAATTCAACAATAGATTTACCTATGGAAAAATTCTATACATAATGGTGAGGTTTACAGATTAGCTCCCCAAATGCCAATATTTAATTAATAGTTTTGAGTATATTAATAGTGGTAGTAGTAGTAGTAGCAGCAGCAGCAAGAAGAAGGGGAGGAGGGGAAGAGGGGGAGGGGGAAGAGAAGAAGAAGAAGGAAGAGAAGGGGGAGGAGAGGAGGAGGAGGAGGGAGGGAAGAGGCAGAAAGAAAAAGTGAGGAAGCATAGGAGGGAAGGAGAGAAGGAGGAAGAAAGAAAGCACTAACTTCTGGGTGAAACATCGCTTTTATGGGAAAATTCAGAATGAATTCCAGCTCAGCTTCCTGAAAGTATTTTGCCTTGGCAGCAGGAGTAAAACCTCCCCCTCTCTTGTGTTGATAGCTTCAGGGCCAGAGACTGGTGAGTGGGGACCTGATGCTTGTATTGGAGTTGAGAGCTGTGGTTCTATTAGGGAACTGGGGTGTTTGAGCATGGGTCATTCACAGATATAGGATCTTTCACAGTATAATGAAGCAGTTCTTACTTTTGGTTTCAGGAACTACAAAAACTACTGAGGACCAAATTTTCCAAAAAGAAAAAATAGTGAGAAGAGCAGTATTGTTTTACCTTTTTTTTTTTCAAATCTCTTTAATATCTTATTTAGTAGAAGCCAGTTGAATTGTCTTATCTGTTTCTGTAATCTATCTGTTGTGATGCTTTTTTTGTTGAAGAAAATCTGTCCTCACCCAGATACAAATTTGGGAAAGGGGGGAGTATTTAAATAGGCAAATAATATCTTAGTATATTATGACAGTATTTTCAACTTAGCCTACCCCCGAAGGAGCCTTGGAGACCTCCAGGGGTCTATAGATCATACTTTGAGAATAGCTAGTATAGCAGAAAAAGTACTGAATTTGGAGTCAGGTGACCTGGGCTCAAATTCTGGTGCTACTGCTTACTACCATAGGCAAGTGATTTCTCCTTCCTATGCCTTGATTTCCTCATCTATAAAATGAGGGGGTTGGAAGATATGTTCCCTTCCAGATCCTAAAATCCATAATCTTAGATCAGGTGTTTGTAATTCTGGGCTGCCTATATATCAAATATTTGCTGCTTCAAAAAGGTGGAACTTACTAAAAAGGATTTGGCCAACTGTTTCTTATTAGGGGACATCTGCAGGGGCTATGAAATAAACTTCTGTGGAGAAAGAGGAATAATTTATACTTTAGCATGTAGTTGTTCCATATTGGTTTCTCTCTGAAACATGGAAAAATTCTGGTAGTGGACTATTTATTTATTTATTTCTCACCACTCAGCTTTTGATTTTTTAAACTTGAAACTGCTTTCATCTGCCAACACCCACCCACTTTCCCCACCCTCTTGTGAATCAAGAACCTCTTAACCCAGCTTAGGCGCTGAAATGAACAAACCATAATGCAATTCTGAATGCTAGGTGACTAATGGGGGTTTATTGGCCATAATGCAGATTTGGTGAACAAGTATAGACACACCCATAATTGTTCCTAATAACAGCAGGTAGATTAACATTGTTTTTCCTCTTTCTTAGACAGTACAACTAGGGCATAAATGAAAGGCAATTAACTTTTACTTAATCATAGAGATCGTGGGTTCTCAGGTCTTTGGGAGTCAGTAATTTCAGAAAGATACTTCCCTCAGAGAGAAGGGAAATGATGCTTTTGTAGCCTGCAGCACTGAGGAAGAGGGGAAAGTGAGTATGAGAGATAAGAAAAATTAGTGAAAGAAGGTATCAAAGAGAAAACAAAACAAAACAAAATATCAACCAAAAACTGTTCCCTCCAAAGAACAAAGTCATTTAGTTTGTCTAAGAAAGACCATAGATTGATTCTTATGAAATAGCCTTATATTTCTCTTAACATAGTATGCCCAATTGATTCTGCCTTCACAACATCTATCATACCTGTCCTCTGTACTCATAAGGCTACCATCATATTTCACAGCTCTCATTACCTCTTCTCTAGTCTCTTGTAGTACCCTCCTAATTGGTATCCCTACCTCAAGTCTCTTTGCTCAAGTCTATTCTTCAACAAGCTGCCAAAATGCCATTCCTAAAGCACAAGTCTGCCCAGGTCACTACAGGGCTTAGTAAACTCCAGACATTCCTTATTGTTTGAAGACAAACTCTTCTCTAATATTTGAAGCCAAATTGAATATAATAACTTAAGTAATGCTCTTTGTAAACTTTAAGGGACTCTAGCTATTATTATTGGGGCAGCAAGGTGGCACAGTGGATAGAGTGCCCAGCTCGGACTGAGGAAGATTTATCTTAGTGAGTTCAAATCTGGCTTCCGACACTTTCTATGTGACCCTGGGCAAGTCACTTAACTCTCTTTGCCTCAGTTTCCTCATCTATAACATGAGCTGCAGAAGGAAATGGCAGAACACTCCAATACCTTTGCCAAGAAACTCCCAAATAGGGTCATGAAAAGTTGGCCACTACTGAAAAATAACTAACAAACTACTGTTATCAAAGTCCTTCACAAGTTTTCCTCAATCTACTTTTCTAGGTTTGTTACACATTTCTCCCTTTTTATGTATTTTGCATTCCTTCCAAATGGGCCTTTTTGATATACCTCGTATACAACATTCTGTCTCCATTCATATGGCTTTGTTCAGAATGTCTCAATGAATGGAATGCACCCCATTTTCACCTGTGCTCCTTAGTGTTCTTCCTCTTTTAGTTGTCAACAATTTGGTTGCTTAAAGGAATAGAAAAAGAACATTTGTATAAGGAAAATGACAAAAATAAAGTTGTGAAGAAAGTCTCTCAGAAAAAATGTTGAGGAGATAATAGACTTTTGAGCACTAGATAGAGAACAGCACCTCAATGAATTTACTGAGAGGACATTTTTGAAGGTAGAACCATGGCTGAGGTAACAACAGCCACAGGGAATTATGTTCTATCAGCTAATTTGTATGTGATTTTTTTGTTTTGTTTTGGGTTTTATAACTGACAAAATTTTAAATGAAATAACTGTTTTGTAGTAGTAGTAGTAGTAGTAGTAGTAGTAGTAGTAATAGTATGGGAAGATTATTTAAGAACCTTTGGTTTCATACCTGGCAGAAATTTGGATTTTTTAATTATACTCATAAGGTAAAGATGAGTCACTGACCACCAGAAATTTATGATTTGAGTCATTAAAAATGTTAAGAAGCCATCAGGAAGAGAAGCAATAGGACAAGAGAGACAGAAGAAGAAGCAGGAGACTAAGCTGAGCTCAGGAGCAGTCATCAGAAGCTGGAAACAAGATTGAAGACAAGATAAGTGACTCTTCAGATGCCTTCCTGAAAACTGTTTGATTTTAAAACAGGTATTTGTTGATTGGCTGGAGAAAGTCTGGCAGTAGTGTCTAGGAGCTGATTGGAGGAGAGCTGAATCCTACTGAGGTGATTAGAGCTGTTCCTGTTTATTGCTCTCTGGTGCTGTTTAAAGCCCAAGAAAGAGGAAATTTCTCAGGGGTGCCTGGTTATCTTCTGTTGCCCTTTATGGTTTTAATAGGGAGAAATTGAGTGGGAAAGGGGCTTGGCAAGGTTTTTTTTTTTTTTTTTTGGTGAGTTGTTTTTTGCTATGAGAAGAGGCTGAGGGATGATTGGACAAAACAGAATCCCCTGTTTGCAGATGTGAAGAGCTTGGCAGTTCTCTAGCTTCAGGAAATTGCTTATCAGTAGAATAGCATAACACTTTACCAGTACCCTGTAAAAGGTAACTGTAAGTTAAAAGAACATGTCACTCCTTTTATCACTGCTTCATTGACTTGAGAGCAGAAAAATGGCTTTGCCCAGCAGGAGAACAATGAGGACTAGATGTTGAGCAGCTAGCAGAGAAACATCTTTTTACAGTGTAGGTTATTCTGGAAAGCACCAAAGACATCAAGGCCTTCAGTCCAGAGTTGAGAGTCACCCTGAGCATATGGATTTCCCAATTCATGTTCCTCCTTGCTACATTCTTCTCTAAGTATCAACTCTTCCTCATGGACATGGTAGGTATTGGTGGGAAAGTGTGATCCAGGTTTTATGGTAGACTGTTATATTATCATTATTCCTGTTTGCCCCTCCTTGCTGTGAGAAAATAGTATTTTGTTTTGTTTTGTTTTGTTTTTGCGAGGCAATTGGAGTTAAGTGACTTTCCCAGAGTCACACAGCTAGTAAGTGTTATGTGTCTGAGGCCAGATTTGAACTCAGGTCCTCCTGACTCCAAGGCTGGTGCTCTATCCACTGCATGACCTACCTGCACCAGTATGATTTTTTCCTAGGATTTTTCCTCCATTAAATAAAGGTTATAATTATTTGTGGTTTTGCCTTAAAGTGAATACATGTTATGATTATTCTTATTTTTTGCTTATTTTAAAGTAAATATTTTATATTTAAGAATAAATGGCAGGACAGCTAGGTGACCTGAATTCAAAAGCAACCTCAGACACTTACAAGCCATGTGACTCTGGGCAAGTCATTTAACTGATTGCCTCAAAAAAAAAAAAAAGAATTCATGGCAAGTTAGCCCATGCTGGAGCTAGCTTGGACAAGCTTGCAAGACATGATTATTAAATTTGTAACATGAGCATTTGTACCACAGAAATCAGTAAACACTTCATTGTTTTATTGATTTCTAAACTTAAGAAAGTAATAAAGAAAATGTCAATAATGAAGATTAAACTTAAAAGTGTGTCGTATGTGTATTTTTTTCAGAGAGTCAATTGTTAAACATTTACCAGCACACCTTTGGTTAATGATGTTATGGTGACTAATTTTATATAAATGAGAAGCACACTAATGGGTGCTCATAAGCTACAGGGCTAGTAGGAGCCCTCCACCTTCTCTTCTCATTTCGTCTCACACACACACACACACACACACACACACACACATACACACACACTCATCAGGTTTTGCCCCAGGACCCTAAGAAAGAGGTGTTGGAAGTATTCATATGATATACCCCTGTCTGGGAATCCCAGACCTGCCTGTGGGAATTCACCCAGCCGAGAAAATGAATGAGTGTCCACACCATGTCCAGGCTTCTTAATTTCTATCAAAGCTGAACTGAAATACCACCTTTTAAAAGAGACCTTTCCTGATCCCCTCAGCTACCAGTGCCTCCTCCTCTCCCTGGCTTAAAAATCCTAGTATTTATTTTGTTTATGTTTACTTCTGAAAAGCAACATGCTATGGTAGATAAAGATGTGGCCTTGGAACCAATAAGATTAGCTTCAAGTTTTGCCCCTGCCACATAGTGGCTTTGTCACTCTGAGAAAGTTACTTACCTCTCAATACCCTCAGGCAATGTTAAAAAACTGTAAGTTGCAGAGAAAGTACCATTCTGGGTTGATAGAGAAAGTTCTTCAACAGGAGCCCCCTATACTGTTAAAATCACATATATACACAAGAACTATGGAATTTATGTGTGTGTGTGTGTGTGTGTGTGTGTGTGGTAGGTATACATGTACATTAGACAGATTGTATATAAACATACACACACACACTGCCCCATACATACACACACATATACGAAGCCCTTTTCTCTCACAGCAACGTGTATTTCCTATATATTTATGTGCACATGTTGTTTCCCTTGGGGAATATAAGCTCCTTGAGTGCAGAGGTTGATTTTTATCCTTCTATCTCTAACACCCAACACAGTTCTTGACACATAGTAATCATTAATAAATGCTTGTTGATTGCTTTTTTGACTATCACATATAGTGGAGCTTTGTTTAACAGGCCTTGAAAATTCATGAGGGATTTTTCCAGGTAACTGAAGATTATCCCTTTAAGTATCAACACTTGTAAAAACTTTTAACCATTTTCATTGAAAATCTTTCAGAAATGTATTATACAATTCTCTGATACCCTTAATCAGTATATGCTGAATATAATTTAACTTTTACTTAGCCCAGGGCAATTTTAAGCACTAATTATAAACTGTAATACAGTGATAGCCTATGATTTTTATTTCTGATACGTATAAAGCTGATTACTTTTATAGAACTGGTCATAGACTACTGTGCTTTTTGAGTTTTGTAGTTTTTCTCTTTCTTTTCAATTTTAAGCTGCCATTTCTTAATAGAGCCACTGTGCTTGCCCTTGGTCTCTCCATCCCTTTTATTTTTCCATATGTTGGGAAACCTGAAAAATAGATTAATTAGAATTGTGTATCCCTTTCGTGCATAAACTTGGCAGTCTCTTTAAGCTGTTCAAATGTCTTTTTTGCTTTCTTCTTGATTTCCAGCTATGCTGCGAATCCCTTCTATGAAAGGGTTAAAAAAATGAACCAAAAAGATCCCCAAATACTGGACCTAGTTTTGAGGGATGGCTCTGAGGCTAGTTATGTTAGCTTAAAGAAGTCACTTAACCTTCCCCCCCCCTCCAAGTTTTATTGATGCCCCTTCTTTTTATCATACACAAGGGTCATTTCTTTTAACAAAGAAAAACAGTTAAGCAAAACCAACTAACACAGGAATGGGATTAACATCTTTTGCAGTATTCTATACCCATCATCCTGCTTAACTTTCTAGGCATCAGTTTGTTAATCTGGAAAATGGAAATAATAATAGAATGCTTACTTCAGAAGCTTGTTGCTAATAATTTGCACCTTAAAATACTGTTTAAATATTGGCAATTATAATATTGCTTTATTTTATATCAAATAGTTGAGGTTGCTAGGTAATTATCAGAAAAATGAGTTATTACTATGGGTTTGTGTGTTCATGTCTCATCTCTCCTATTAGACTGAAAGATACTGGAACACATGGACTGTCACATTTTTCTTGAATCCCCACAATACTAAAAATTGTCTTGTAATGGAAAAATTTTTAAATCAAATCAATCAATGAACAAATAAGAAATAAACAAATAAATGATCAGGTTCTCTCTGAATAATAATAATAGAGACAGAACGTGCTAGATTGAATAGTTCCGTTTTTGATCAATGGCTATTCTTGGGTTCTTAAGAGCTCTCATGAACTCTCATGGTGAAAAAAGAAGAAAGAAAAGGAGGCTAAAGAGGATAAAGAAGAGGATAATGAAAAGGAGGAAAAGAAGTAGGGAAAGTTATTTTTACCCTTTTTAGGTCTAAGTTTTGTTTGTGCCTTCTAGAAATGTGAAGTCTGTAATTTGACTCGGGTATATGTGGCCCATTGAAAAATTAATATACAGCATTGAGGAAGAATTTTTTCAGGTCCAACTGATGAAAGACAATATGGACAATAAGGGGCAGAAATATTTAGCAGGGATAGTACAATTTTGCTGTTAGGAAACCAAGACTCATTCTTGGATAAGCTTGACTATTTGTCAACAAAGAATAACTATTGTGTATTATAAATAAAATATAAAAGATTAGACATCTGGGGGTTTGGGATGGTCATCTACCTTACTCCCCCATCTCTACGTAAAACTGAAACTAAGCTAGCTATGCCTTCCTTTGTAATGAGTTTTCTGTGTCTCCTTTTCCTTATCTTTATTGGTGATGATGATGATGATGATGACATTGCTCTCACAGTGGCAGGAAACTCATCAGATCATAGATCAAGAATGGGAGGGGACCTTAGAAGACATTTAATTCAATCTCTTCATTTTATAGATGAGAGAAAACAAAAACTGAGGCCAGAAACATTGTCAGTTGTCTCCCTGCCCTAAGAAGTAAGTGAGCAAGGTGCTATCCCAGTCTTAGAGAGAAGAACATTGGCCTGTGTTTCCTCCTGGGATTACTGTTCAGACTGTTTGAGGGGTATTTAGCTGTTGCAGAACTGTTCACCTAAAATAATCAGCCCCTTTGACTCCTAGCAAAGCAGCTTTTCTGTTTCCCTTTAGAAAAGTGATGAGGAATGGAGTAGGCAGCAGCAGCTGCTGTGGGACAACCAGAGAGTAGCTGGGCTCTGGCCCCACCCTGATATAGCCCACCAACTCAGCTGTTCAGCAGACACAGAGACATTCTGTCACACAGGATGGGAAAGATGTTCTCCCTTCTCAGTGAGTTCTTGACTAAGTGCTTTCTATCCAGAATGAGGGAAAGGCTTACTTGATGGGAATTTACTTAAATATGATCTTGAAATCCTTGTAGACAATGTCTCACCAGGGGTTGTGAATCCATGCTGTGAATGGCAAGGGTTCTATAATACCAATCTTAATAATCACATAGGTCATTTACTGTCTTTATCATTCTCTCCCCCACTACCCAGCTTCCCTCATGACTGTCTTCAAGAGATAGTTCTAGGGATTGGCAGAAATGAGATAGGAATAGAGACTGGACCCATAATTTTGTTATATGGAACTCTTAGATGAGAAAACTCATTCTACCAATGTAGGCCAATGTCTTCTCTGCAATTTCTAGTCTTACAGAGGTGCCTAGAATATTGAGAGGTTAATTGACTTACCCAGGGTCTCACTGTCAATATATGTCAGACACAACACTGAAATTCAGATCTTTCTGTCTCCAAGGCCAGCTTGCTATTCACTAGGCATCATGGTCTCTCTCATGAGTAAGAACTGCCTCAAAGAGCACATCTCCTGATGCCATAGTACTAAAGGGAAATAGCAACAATCTACCATCCCCCAAATCCTGTAAGAAGGGAGCCACAAATAGCCAGTTGAAAGCCCTGGAGAAGCATACCAAAATCTAGTTATTTGCATAGTAAAATTGAAAGCATATTTGCATTCAAGAATCAAACGCATGCATTACCACTGTCCTGGAAATAGGCTGACTCAGACCATACGACTAAATAAAAGAATAATGTTTACTCAGAACTGATGTACTTGTTTAAAAAGTTAATGTTTTAAGCTTTCTGCCTTCTAGCAAAACATCACTAATCTAATTAGAGCTTTCCAACCCGACTTGGCCTGCAAGCAGGCCTACAGTGCCTGTTGACTGCTCAGCAGACAGGATGTACCTCAGGCCCTTTTTATTCACCCTCTCGGCTCAGAAAGTTTGGCTCTCCCCTCCTCCCCTTCTCTAAATATTTTCTTCTCATTTTTATGTCAGCCACCAGGCTCATTCCAACACTTTTCACTCCCTAGTTGTCCCAGAAAGTAAGCTTATTTGGGTGATAGGTCTTACCTCAAAGACATTCTTCCAACACTATGTGGGTAACAGACAGATTTATAGTAACTAAGCCTGGGGTCTTTAGGAGGTGGGGAAAACACATGTAATGGCAAGGTTGTTTATTCAGGCATCCACTGGGTTTCCATGGTCTGCCTTTAAAGCTCCCTCTTGGATTTCACCCATTTATTCTTTTGAACATTTCTCCAATCTTTTGGTCTGGGGTGGCTAGCTAATATTGGCCAGAGTCTGGACAGGGTGGTAGGTTTGAGAGGTTAAGAATGGATTTGCCTAAGATATAGGTGGAATTAATTAGACCTAATCACAGTCTATATCCAGTTTTCTTTTAATCATTGAGGGTCCAGGAAGGAAGGTCTATACCAAAACAGTGTTATTAAAAGAAATCACAAAATGAATAAATGTTAAGTTTATGAATTTGTTCTGAAATTTATACTGAAGGGATCAAACCTGTCTGGACAAATGGCTGAGACACTGATTAGAAATTATACATACATATATAATATATGTATATAACACATTATATATATTTTGTGTGTGGATACATATATATCCTACAACTATGCATGTGTACATACATACATATATGTTTTTATGTTTTTGTGTGTCTTTATCTCTATCTGTCTGTCTATCTATCTATCTATCTATTAACTCTAAATAGGGACATGGAAAGAGGCCATTTGCATTTATGCCTTCTGTTCACAGGAAACTGAATTCTGGTGATAGTGATAAAGTATTCCTTATATCTATGTATACATCATTATACTTCTCATGGATATCATTCTATTCTGTTGGAGGCTAACATCATAAACCCAGGAGGTAGGTTGTACAGGCATTATTAACAACATTTTATAGATAGGAAAACCAAAGATAGAGTGCTTTAATGACTTTTCCTAGATCACACAACCAATTAGAGGCAGGAGGAGAGAAGATAGTCTTAATCCATAGTATGTTTTCTAGTAGATTGCTAGTCTAATCAGTACAATATATCATTTACTACCATTTCAGGGTTGGATTGTAGACAATGGTGCCACAGAATCAGCCATGGGATATGGGATGGGGAGAGAAACTGAGGGTAATAAACTATGTTCAGTTTTTATCCCTGCAGTCTGAGTTGGAAGACCCGTATCCAGTGTTCCCAGTCTGTTAAAGATTTCCATTGAGGCATGTCATGACTTGGGATTCAAGTCACAGAACTCGGTCCCTTGTTTCTCTTGCAATGTGTTGAGTAGCCACAGGTACTCAGGTCTTTAACTCATGTCTTTCTGGATACTAAGGAGAATACCCAGATTGGTGAGACCATTGTACCTCTATTCTCCCTATGAACCTGTCTCTTCCGGTCCTGGTGGGCAAAGCAGCTGCTTATGGTGACAATAACTAATATTTGGGTGACTAAATAATGGATATTCTGTAGCTCATTTGATCCCCAATTATAGTAGATGGGAAAGGAATCCCATACCATGATAATAAAGAAACTGAGGTTCAAAGAAGTGATTTGTCCATAATCCCACAGCTAGTAATGACAGAACATATATTTAGAACCAAATCTCCCTTCCCCGAGTCCAGAACTTTTTTTTTTTTTACTAAATTATATTCTTGATGGTAAGAGACACTAAACAGAACAACCAACAACTGAACACTTACGAACCAGAGATTAAACCTTTGAAGACCAGTTCAGCTAGTGGTTCTAAGCAAATTTAGCTGAAGGAAAATCAGCTATTTTCTCAGATCACTCACATATTTAAGTTGTGTATTCATTTTCATGATGTACTTTGAGTGAATTAATTCTGGAGTTACATGAAATAACTCCTCCAGAAGTACATGGAATCAAATTCTATTGCATTTCAACTTGGGAGAAGTGATGATACTGTTTCCTGGCCTCTGGACCCACTTTATTAATTACTTTGTGCTTGAATACAGCAGTTAACCTTGACATTATCTTGCGGATCTTATGGCACATTGCACAATCATTCCATTGTAACTCAGAATTCAGCCTTCACCCCGTTGCAGCATAGAGGAGATTACATCAAAAGTAATGTTACTAACAGCCTCATAAAGATAAACATCAGAAATTTATTTGAAAACCTAAATTATTGTGTCAGGCTTTAAGTTGCCATAAACAATTTCTTTATGTATTTGTCCATGCCTTTGTGTGTGCATTTGCTGAGTCAGCTAAGACCTGTATTAGACTCTCGGTCTTCTGCACTCTCTAGTAAGGTTGAGAGTATGGCTGAGATGAATCCCGTCTTAATTGGTCCAAGTGCTAATACCTGGGCCCACTCTACCTGTGACCTTTGGCTCTCCTTGCCAGACGAACAAGAAGACAATAATAGTCTTTTACCCTGGAAGCTAAGCAGATTATATAGAGTGCACCACCCAATGACACCATTGAGAAGATTTCCCTTGCTACTGTATGTTGCAGCATTTAGGAAGTGAGCACATGGTACACTTCTCAACTCATCTGTTTACTTTCTCACTTCTGAATCATGAGAAAGCATAGCTTGATATTCACTCAGATAGTAACTTGATGTCATCTCCTCCCAAATGTCAAGTGACTTGGACTACACATAGTTTTATTTTGTTTTGTTTTACCCTTGAAGACATTTTGCTATATCAGATGAGGGAAGTAAACATGAGCAGCTTAATTTTATTGTTTTTAATTCATAATAAAAAAAGAAAACTTTCTTTTTCCCCCACCTCCTTGCCATCAAGTCCCAGGTGTGAGAGCTCTCTTAAAAGAAAATCCAGTTCCATCTTCTATTTGCCATTCTTTTGTTCTGACACAAGCTTTGGAGATGGGCATGTTTCCAAAGCTGCAATGTCTATGTTTGGTCAAGAGTCAAAAAAGTTAGCTCATCCATAGTTTATCTTCTGATCACTCAGGTTCTTCTAGGAGACTGCAGACCACCCTGAGATTTCAGTTTCAACATCCAAAGTATTCTTTGTAGAATAATAACCAACTATCAGAGATAGTTTCAATTCATGTATAAATACACCATATAATAGGAGGTTAGACAGGATTCCTTCTTGTGCTGAACTCAAATGTCCTTATGTTGCACATGTTCTAAGCAATCTTCAATGAAAAAAACTCCTTATGTTTATAGCATCTTACGTTTTTCATAGTGCTTTCATTTTTTCCCAAGTTACAGCCAAATATGAATTCCTTAGTGTGAAGGACTGTTTATATAGCACCAGCACCTAGCATGGTGCCTGGCACATAAGGGTAGGAATAGGAAAAAGCATAGTGATAGAAGTTGGGAAAGACATAGGAATAGGGATAGAGATAGGGAAAGCCACAGAGATAGTGATTGGGATAGAGAAAGGGATAGGGATATGGAAAGGGACAAGGATAGAAATAGGGAAAGGGATAGGAACAGGGATAAGGATAGGGACAGGGAAATGGAGAAGGGCAGGATTAGGGGTAGGGACAAGGATAAAGATAGGGATAGAAAAGGGATAAGAATAGGCATAGGGATAGGGAAAGGGAAAAGGGTAGGGAAAGGGTAGGGATAGAGATAAGGATAGGGAAAGGAATAAGAGTAGGAATAGGGATAGGATAGGGATGAGGTTGGTATTGGGATAGGGAAAAGGGTAGGGATGGAGATAAGGATAAAGGTATGAATAGAGAAAAGGATATGGGTAGGGGTAGGGGCAGAGATGGGGTGGGGATAAAGATAGGCATTGAAATAGGGAAAAAGTTAGGATAGGGATAGGGGTAGCGGTAGGGAAAGGGAAGGGATGGGGATAGAGACTAGGTCTTTGACTTCATTTATATGGGAAACACCCAGGTGAGGAGCTTCTTTTAACAATGCAAGTCAACACTAAGCTATAGTCTTAGAGATTTGACTGGAGTGCTGAGAAGTTAAGTGATTTACCCACAGTCACACAGGCCGTATGTGTCAGAGGTAAGAATTGAACTCAGATATTCCTGATCTCCAGTCCAGTTCTCTCATCACTATGCCATGTTGCCACTAGACTGGCAATAGTAGATAGTAAATAAAAGGGACTTGAATTGCATTGAATTTCACATGCTATCTCACTTGATCCTCTCAATCATATTTGTGAAGTATGGAGAGGAGCTATTATCCCTGTTTTATAGATGAGGACACTGAGGCACAGAAAGGTTGAAGTCACAAAGTGCTGCAAACGTTCTAATGCCAAGTCCTTTGCTTTTCCCCTTAGATCATGGTGCATCTCAGAAATTTCAAAGTGAAGACAGCTGCCCACATTGATTCCCTGCCTTTTATTTGTTGTTGTCATTGTTCTTTTGAAGTACTACATATTCAGGTGCTGATGACAGGGAAATGGGGAGGTATGAGCAAGGCAGGTTGTGGAAGGCATGACATTAGTGACCAGTATTTCAACCTTTATGCATTTTGGGCAAATTTCCCTTTTCCCTGAAAATGCCTGAGTGAGGAAGGAGGTTGTGCCAGCATCCTCTGGGCAAATGCATTCCCTCCAGCCGTAAGTATTTCTGTCCAACATTGCAAATGGTAGAGGATTCCAGAATGGAGGGCATAGGCAGATGGCATGGTGCTCCTATTTACCAGGTCCAGGACTAAATTGATTAGAAGCAGCTCGCTATAATGGAAAGAGTACTGTATTTGCAGCCAGAGAACCTGGGCTCCAATCTGTCTCTTGTTACCTCTGTGCCCTTGATCAAGTCACTTCTCTCTGGACCTCAGTTTCCTCATTTGCAAAATGAGGGAGTTGAACTAAATAACCTCTGTTACTTCCATATACAAATCTATGACTCTATGATCCTGTTATTTATTTCTGTCAACTCTAGCCCTAGGCAAAAGAGGGTAGAATATTCTTATGAAAATCCTTCCAAAAGTAGGGCAGAAACAAAGAAAATAGGCTTCTCCTCTCTAAGAAGTAATAATTTGGTATCTTTATCACATACTACTCTTGGTCATTATCAAAAGTATCATATTTATCCATACTTGTGGTTGGGTCCCCAGGAAAGGGGTGAGAGCAGCCCTCCATATGAATGAAGGGTTATGACCTAGAGATCATAAGTTTATAGATTTAGAGATGTGAGAGAGCTTAGAGACCATCCATCCCAAGATTTCTTAATGTGAGGTTTGTGAACTTTTTTTTTTAATGGCCAAAGGCATCTGTGACACCAAAAAAAGATTCAGAACCTAGCCCAACCTTTCTTCATCATTATTTTATAGCTGAGAAAACAAAGGCTTGTGAAACTGAGGCTTGCTCATGGTCATACAAATAATATGTTGACAGAGACAGAATCAGTAATTCTCTGTCTCTATTAAGAACAAAGCAAACTAAACAAGAAGAATTGAGTTAGATATCAGGAATACTTTTCTGACTAACATATAAGAGTGAACTATTGAAAAAAAATCTAGAATGGTTGAGCAGGGAGCAGCAGGGAGTACACTCTGGTGGAGAAAAATGAAAAGCTTCGTTGACAAAATAAGGTTAAGCTATGCAATGGTCCTGTGCATTGAATTCTTTAGAACAGGGTTCATAATGTGTGTGTGTGTGTGTGTGTGTGTGTGTGTGTGTGTGTGTGTGTGTGATGGATCCCTTTGGTAGTCTGTTGAAGTTTATAGACCTCTTTTCAGAATAACATTTTTAAATGCATAATTAGTCAAAAAAAAATAAAAAGATACTTAGCATTACAAAGGAAACCACTTACATCGAAATACAGTTATCAGTTTTTTGAAGTTTATTGACCCCAAGTTAACAGCCCCTGCCATAAAGGGATAAGATGACTTGCTCTTAATGATTAAGGGAAGTTACTGGGCACCAGGGAAGAACCCTGAGGGATAAAAGGGCATGGTCTTAACTGCCATCAGAGAAAGTAAACCGGAAGTCAGACTGTGTCAAACCAGAGTTTATCAGAATGCCAAAACTCAAAATGCATAGTGGGAGGCAGGAAACAATTGATAACAGTAGTGTCAAGGTTGGGGAGTCAGCATGAAATTTCTCAGGATAAGTATACTACAAAAGGGAGCAGGAGATATCAGGAAGATAATTTGTTTCATAGGACTTCCCTGCCTTGGGCAACATTCTTTTATGGGGACGATGTACAAACTCTGTTCCTTTCTCCATCTACATTCACTCCCTATCAATCAGTATTACCGTGGAACTGAATATTTTAGAATTATTCATTAATTCCTCAACTATTTATTTAAGTGCCTACTATATACAAGACACAACTCTAGGTACTGACGAATGTAAGGAGGGAAAAAACAAAATAAAACAAACACACAAACAAACAAACTCAAATCTGGCTCTTAAGGAGATTACATTCTAGAAAGGGGGATTAGATATATAATTGTTATTCATCCTATGTTCTCAAAGAGGACTAATGACATCATGAGGGTGATGTCTTAACTTGCTCCTGAATTGGATTTAAGTGAGGCATATATGTGCATAACTAGTTTCTATTTAGGTGCTTACCTGACCATGTAAAGAAATGGGTTTCTTCTTTGCTTAAAGATCTTCAGGAAAAAAGCATTTTTTTATCCTTTGGGGATAGTATAAGCCCTATTAGACACAGAATTCTTCCTAACATTTACCTAAATCTGTGAGACAAAAACTGGATGGTGAATTGCAGGATGAATGGAACCTAACCCTTCCATCAATAGAACAGCTGGAACTCAGCCCAGAATGAATGAAAAAATGTCTTATACTTGTCTTGCATTTTGTAATTTTCAAACCACTTTTATATACAAGATTATTAAATTCTGAAAGGGTATTTACCCAGGATTTATATTTACATTTTTCTTTCCACCACCAAACAATATAAAAGATCTTCAAATCAATTAATAATATATCAACTCTTTATAATATACTCCGATTTTCATTTATTGTACTACTCTTGTTTCTTTCAAAAAAAAAAATTTTGTTTAAAGCCACAACTTGTTTACTCTTTCTTTCCTATAATTCTGGTTGATTGACTCTAAAAGACTTTTTTTGCCCCCCACACTCTTCTTGAGGGCAGATATTGGCTGTCCCACTATATAACTTTGCATCAGCTTTAACTGGTAGTTGGCAATATAAAATGCCCTATTATCACTTTGCTTTTCTCTACCTCTCTTATTTTCTACTGTTTTTGGACCTCATAATTGTGGGAGACAGTAGGACAGATACTATCTTTTTTGTTACTGATTGAAAAACTGAGGTTGACTCAAGGACACAAAGCCAGCCATTGCTGGAACTGAAACCAGAATCATTTCGCCTAGTAGGCTGATAACAGTCTGTTCCTTCATACTGAAAGGGACTAAGGCCTGAGTATTTGTAGGCCTCTGATTTTCTACTCAAGACATTTCCAGGCCAGGACAAATTTTGAGCACAGGAATTGGCACTCTTTTCCTGATGGCCTTTGAGCATACAACTCAAGGCCTGGGACTTCTTTCCCTCCTCTAGCTAGCACCTGCCAAAATCAGTTTGGGAGTGGGAGAGAGGGTGAGAAGACTGTTGAAATCGCGTGCACAACATTGTTGTTCTAAGTTTAGCGGTTGGATTTAAGCCACCTTGAAATTTTGGCCTTATGTCTCTGAGATACTAGAAAATTCCCCCCAGCATAAAAATTGTACTTTAGAATAAAAAAAATAAATAATGATTTTTGTATCTAAAAACAAGGCCGTTGCTATGTGTGAGTGGCAAAGTTCCATAGACATTAGCTGTTTTCACTTTCTTGTGGTCCACCCATGAATTACAAAGAGCAAAAGGGTGTTCCCTTCCAGTTGAAAATAGTTTTTTGGCATAGATTTCTGATGCAATTCTTCATTGAACCAGGGGGGACCCATCACCTCAATCATGTAGGTTGTTTTTTTTCTTTCATCCTACCACAAAAAAATTATTTGAAGAAGGAAGGTTTACTGATCAAGTAGACTTAGGAGTATATCTAGGTATGTTAGTAATATCAAGGCCAATATAAGGATAATGAAATATGCAAGTGGTAGCACTGAGATGGGCTTTCAGTGAGTTTAGAATAGGGATTCTTAACCTTTATTTTTGTGTCACTTTGGCAGTTTAGTGAAGCCTATGGACCCCTTCTCAGAATAATGTTTTTAAATGCATAAAATACATAGGATTGCAAGGGAAACCAATTATATTGTGATAGAGTTATCAAATTATTAAACCTACATATACATACAAGTTCACAGACCCCAGGTTAAGAATCCTTGGTTTATATCCTCATCCATCTCAGCAGAATCCTTCAGGGCCCAAAATGATATCTTCAGCTTTTGTCCTCAATGCCATATTTTTGTCTGTTGACATCATCAAACATTTACCAAGTGGCCACAGGGTGCATGGCACTGTATTAGAGCATGAAATGGAATTCTGATAGCCTAAAAGAATTAATGAGGCTCCTATAAGTGCTGAAATTACTCTCAGGATGTAACCCCATTCACTGGGAGGATATGAATTGATAAACATTTCCTCACAGTTCCAAAAATAGCAATAATGATAACTTCAGATAGGATACCCCAAATTGTCTTTCTTGAAAAGAAAGATGAAACACTCCAAGCCCCTCAAAGGTGTTTGATAGCCATAAGTTATTCTAAGGGAGACTGCAAGCCAGAACTGATTGAAAGTAATCCCCCTCTGCAAGGAGAACTGGCCTGTTATCAGCCTGGATTGGCCCACATGGAATCTTAAATTGTCGGAGCTGAAAGGGACTGAAGTAATCTAGTGTGATCTGCTCCTTTTATAAATGATCAAGCTAGAAAGATCAAAATGACATGCCTGTAGTAACACATCTAGTTAGTGGATATCTGCACCTAAAATCCAGCTCTCCTGCCTCATAGAACAAAGTGCTGCCCATTTTCCCACATGGCAACTGTGTAGAATTCCTATGTATGTGTCCTGCTTATCTTATTGCTCATCTTTCCTCCTTCTCCTATTTCTTTCCCATGTTCATTCTGTTTACACTGATCTTTCCCTTTTGTTACCCTTGGGGCAACATTTCTCAGAAATATTCTAATATCAGCTATAGAGGAGACTGATCAGAGGAGTGTGGGTTAAGCACAGGAGTACTCTTTTCAGCAATCAACCCCATTCCTACAAAGCATGCACTGACCAGTAGCTGACTACCAGGTTCTCATATTCTTTGTGTAGAGTGTGAAAATGAAAGAAAGAAACAAACACAGAAAGAAAGGAAGGAAGAAAGCCATGATATGTTAGAACTAGAAGATATCTTAGTGAAAATAATAATAAGAATAGCTAACATTTGTATAACACTTAACATAGTGAGGGCAGCAAGATAGTGCAGCGGGCAGAACACTGGACCTGGAGTCAGGAAGACCTGAGTTCAAATGTGAACTCAAACACTTAATAGCTATGTGATCCTGGGCACTTAACTCTGTTTGTCTCAGTTTCTTCATCTGGAAAACGAACTGAAGAAGGAAATGCATGTAACATGTAGCAGGCACTATTCTAAGTGCTTTAAAATTATTATCTCATTTGATCTTTATAACAACCTTGGGAGGAAGATGTTCTTATGATCCCCATTTTCCAGATGAGGAAACTGAGGCAAACAGAAAGTAAGTGACTTGCCCAGGGTTATATAGCTAATAAGTGTGTGAGGCCAACTTCAAATTCAGGTATTCTTGACTCCAGGCCCAGTGCTGTATCCACTGTGCCACCTAGATCATAGATTTAGATATGGAAGCAACTTTAAAGGTCATCTAGTCAAAATTCTTCCTCCTGCTGTTAAAGAAACTGAGGTCCACAGAGGTATGTAGTACATATGTAGTACAATGGGAAGAGTACTGGGTTTGAGGCCAGAGAGCCTGAGTTTCACAGAATCCTAGAATTTGAGAGTTGGAAGGTACTTTACAACCATCTAGTCCAGCCTATTCATGAATGGACCCACTGTAACATACCCAACAGATGGTCATCTAACTTCTGTTCAATACCTCCAAAGAGGGGGAACCCACCACCTTTCCAGGCATTCTATTCCACTTGTGGAAAGATAGTTCTGAGTTTGTTTGTTTGTTTGTTTGTTTGTTTGTTTTTCTTCATTTCTCACATTCTTGCAGATTTTCACTGTTATTTCTGCCATTTACTATTTATGTGATCTTGGACAAGTTATTTAGCTCCTCTGGCCTCAATTTCCTCATCTGAATGAAGGGATTGGATTAGATGAACTGAAAAGTCCTATCCAGCTCTAAATCTATGATCCTACACTCTCAAGTAAAATGACTGGCCTATGGCCACACAGTTTGTAATAGACCAGGGATTTCAAACTGTCCCCAGAAAAAAAAAGACAAAAAAAAGTGCACTTTCCACAAAATGAAGCTGCCTTTCATCTAATACAAACTTAGTGCTTTTCAGATGAAAAACAAAAACAAAACTGAGGGTTTCCTTGAGCAAGCCATCCTATTCAACCAGGAAAAAGCTTTAAGAGGGAGATAGTTGTCATAATAAGCCTGAGAAAGAGATGAATAGGCCAAAGGTAAAGGCTCTTCTCCAAGGCGCACAATGAAATACTCTGTCCCCTCTGAGAAAAAAAAAAAAAGAACTGAACTCGGTTTCCCCAGAAGCAAAATCTACAATTCAATAACAACAACAAAAAACATTTTTGTTGAGGGTATTGATGATGAGGAGATATTTAATCAATGATGATCTTTTTTTTCCTACAAAGTTTTTTTCTGGAAAGACAAAAGAAATATATTTTGAAAAATTATTAATTATTTCCTTTTTGCAGATATTCAAATTCAAACTTAGTCAGATTACATCTCTAGGGCTCTATGAAGAAAGTGATCATGCTTCTTCTCTAATTTGTTTCCTTTTGTTTCCCTGCTGGGAGAAAACTTGTTAAAAAAAACAAAACAAAACAAGAGCGTAAACTTCATTACTATTTCTGAAAAGATTCACCTAAAAAAAACCAAAGCACCATTCCTCAAAGAGATAGCATTAGCTAATAGATAAGATCAAAAGAAAGGGCCTACAAGTCAGAAGATTAAGACTGATTCTTGTATCAACCTGAACAATCAATCAACCTAACTTTTCTGGGGCCAGGCCAATGAGAACAGAGGGCATCAGAATTACTTGTAGAGCCTGTCTCCATCCTCTTATCCTTTTCCTTCTCCCAGGCATGAATCCAACCACCCAAGAGACTCTTTCAGATAATTTAGTGGCC